>NW_026600217.1:230287-232787 GCF_029448725.1 Salvelinus fontinalis
GTCCAGACGCACAATTAAAGGGCCAGACGCAGAATTAAAGGGCCAGACGCACAATTAAATGTCCAGACGCACAATTAAAGGTCCAGACGCACAATTAAAGGGCCAGACGCACAATTAAAGGGCCAGACGCACAATTAAAGGGCCAGACGCATTATTAAAGGGGAATTACACCCCAAAAATCTAAATGTGTTAGTTTTCTTCTACCTACTTTTATTTTTCATTAAGTGATTGAGGCATTGACATGGACTCAGAACTCATCTCATTTAATCTAATGTCATCTAATTTAATCTAATGTAGTATATTTGAATCTAATGTAATCGAATTTAATCTAATTTAATCTAATGTAGTATATTTTAATCTAATGTAATCTAATTTAATCTAATGTAATGTAATTTCGTTGAAAAAAATATATTTTGAGAGTAAAAAACTAAACCTAAATCCAAGAAAGATAAAACTCAGAAACCATAATAACAGATTTAATAACAGACTCCTTCCGTGGCCTCCAACTGCTCTTAAACGCTAGTAAAACCAAATGCATGCTTTTCAACCGTTCGCTGCCTGCACCCGCACGCCCGACTAGCATCACCACCCTGGACGGTTCCGACCTAGAATATGTGGACATCTATAAGTACCTAGGTGTCTGGCTAGACTGCAAACTCTCCTTCCAGACTCATATCAAACATCTCCAATCCAAAATCAAATCAAGAATCGGCTTTCTATTCCGCAACAAAGCCTCCTTCACTCACGCCGCCAAACTTACCCTAGTAAAACTGACTATCCTACCGATCCTCGACTTCGGCGATGTCATCTACAAAATAGCTTCCAACACTCTACTCAGCAAACTGGATGCAGTTTATCACAGTGCCATTCGTTTTGTTACTAAAGCACCTTATACGACCCACCACTGCGACCTGTATGCCCTAGTCGGCTGGCCCTCGCTACATGTTCGTCGTCAGACCCACTGGCTCCAGGTCATCTACAAGGCTATGCTAGGTAAAGTGCCGCCTTATCTCAGTTCACTGGTCACGATGGCTACACCCACCCGCAGCACGCGCTCCAGCAGGTGTATCTCACTGATCATCCCTAAAGCCAAAACCTCATTTGGACGCCTTTCCTTCCAGTTCTCTGCTGCCTGCGACTGGAACGAATTGCAAAAATCTCTGAAGTTGGAGACATTTATCTCCCTCAACAACTTTAAAAATCTGCTATCCGAGCAGCTAACCGATCGCTGCAGCTGTACATAGTCCATCTGTAAACTACCCACCCAATTTACCTACCTCACCCCCCATACTGCTTTTATTTATTTACTTTTCTGCTCTTTTGCACACCATTATCTCTTCTTGCACATGATCATCTGATGATTTATCACTCCAGTGTTAATCTGCTAAATTGTAATTATTCAATTTATTGCCTACCTCATGCCTTTTGCACACATTGTATATAGATTCTCTTTTTTTTTTCTTTTCTACCATGTTATTGACTTGTTTATTGTTTACTCCATGTGTAACTCTGTGTTGTCTGTTCACACTGCTATGCTTTATCTTGGCCAGGTCGCAGTTGCAAATGAGAACTTGTTCTCAACTAGCCTACCTGGTTAAATAAAGGTGAAATAAAAAATAAATAAAATAAAGGTATATTGACAGAAAACATAATAACAGATTTAATAGGGTCTTAGAGCTGTTTATTAACCAGGTATATTGACAGAGACATAATAACAGATTTAATAGGGTCTTAGACCTGTTTATTAACCAGGTATATTGACAGAAACCATAATAACAGATTTAATAGGGTCTTAGAGCTGTTTATTAACCAGGTATATTGACAGAAACATAATAACAGATTTAATAGGGTCTTAGACCTGTTTATTAACCAGGTATATTGACAGAAACCATAATAACAGATTTAATAGGGTCTTAGAGCTGTTTATTAAACATTATTAACCAGGTAAATTGACAGAAACCATAATAACAGATTTAATAGGGTCATAGACCTGTTTATTAACCAGGTATATTGACAGAAACATAATAACAGATTTAATAGGGTCTTAGACCTGTTTATTAACCAGGTATATTGACAGAAACATAATAACAGATTTAATAGGGTCTTAGAGCAGTTTATTAACCAGGTATATTGACAGAAACATAATAACAGATTTAATAGGGTCTTAGAGCTGTTTATTAACCAGGTATATTGACAGAAACATAATAACAGATTTAATAGGGTCTTAGAGCTGTTTATTAAACATTATTAACCAGGTATATTGACAGAAACATAATAACAGATTTAATAGGGTCTTAGAGCTGTTAATTAACCAGGTATATTGACAGAAACATAATAACAGATTTAATAGGGTCTTAGAGCTGTTAATTAACCAGGTATATTGACAGAAACATAATAACAGATTTAATAGGGTCTTAGAGCTGTTTATTAACCATAGTACACTACTTCCTCTAGTACACTAAGGACCAGGGAAGAGTTGACAACATAGTGCACTACTTCC
>NW_026600217.1:237787-267787 GCF_029448725.1 Salvelinus fontinalis
TGTGTTACCTCCCGGTACGCTGTACCAGGCCCCTCTGTAGGTGAAGCTAGTGTCTGTCTGTGTGTTACCTCCAGGTACGCTGTACCAGGCCCCTCTGTAGGTGAAGCTAGTGTCTCTCTGTGTGTTACCTCCAGGTACGCTGTACCAGGCCCCTCTGTAGGTGAAGCTAGTGTCTGTCTGTGTGTTACCTCCCGGTACGCTGTACCAGGCCCCTCTGTAGGTGAAGCTAGTGTCTGTCTGTGTGTTACCTCCCGGTACGCTGTACCAGGCCCCTCTGTAGGTGAAGCTAGTGTCTGTCTGTGTGTTACCTCCCGGTACGCTGTACCAGGCCCCTCTGTAGGTGAAGCTAGTGTCTGTCTGTGTGTTACCTCCGGGTACGCTGTACCAGGCCCCTCTGTAGGTGAAGCTAGTGTCTGTCTGTGTGTTACCTCCCGGTACGCTGTACCAGGCCCCTCTGTAGGTGAAGCTAGTGTCTGTCTGTGTGTTACCTCCGGGTACGCTGTACCAGGCCCCTCTGTAGGTGAAGCTAGTGTCTGTCTGTGTGTTACCTCCGGGTACGCTGTACCAGGCCCCTCTGTAGGTGAAGCTAGTGTCTGTCTGTGTGTTACCTCCGGGCACGCTGTACCAGGCCCCTCTGTAGGTGAAGCTAGTGTCTCTCTGTAGGTGAAGCTAGTGTCTGTCTGTGTGTTACCTCCAGGTACGCTGTACCAGACCCCTCTGTAGGTGAAGCTAGTGTCTCTCTGTGTGTTACCTCCGGGTACGCTGTACCAGGCCCCTCTGTAGGTGAAGCTAGTGTCTCTCTGTGTGTTACCTCCGGGTACGCTGTACCAGGCCCCTCCGTTGGTGATGCCGTCCGTGAAGCTGGTGTCATCGTCGTTCTTCCTGCACGGAGCCCTCTGGGGGTCTGACATCACAGGATTAAACTGGGAGTAGGACTTCGCCAGAGACTTGAAGGTGATATCATCAGGACTGGCACTGTACTCATGGGTCGAACCTGGAGGGAGGGAGGGAGGGAGGGAGGGGAGGATGGGAGGGAGGGAGGAGAGGATGGGAGGGAGGAGAGGAGGGAGGAGAGGATGGGAGGGAGGGAGGGAGGGAGGGAGGGAGGGAGGGAGGGAGGAGAGGATGGGAGGGAGGGAGGGAGGGAGGGAGGGAGGGAGGGAGGGAGGGAGGGAGGGAGGGAGGGAGGGAGGGAGGGAGGGAGGGAGGAGAGGATGGGAGGGAGGGAGGGAGGGAGGGAGGGAGGGAGGGAGGGAGGGAGGGAGGGAGGGAGGGAGGGAGGGAGGGAGGGAGGGAGGGGAAGAGAGATAATTTATTTGCACTTCAAGTGGCCTTATGTCACTTTTTGGGCGACCTGACCAAATTCACATAGAAATATGAGTTATAGATCTGTAATTCCCATTGAAAGAAAGTCTAAGAAGAGGTAGATCTGTTCTATGTGTGTTATTTCTATGCTTCCCGTTCTTAAGTTTAATTGTTGTGTCTTTTACTGTAGAGTCTGGTTCACTCTACACTATATCCCATGATGCTCTACACTATATCCCATGATGCTCTACACTATATCCCATGATGCTCTACACTATATCCCATGATGCTCTACACTATATCCCATGATGCTCTACACTATATCCCATGATGCTCTACACTATATCCCATGATGCTCTACACTATATCCCATGATGCTCTACACTATATCCCATGATGCTCTACACTATATCCCATGATGCTCTACACTATATCCCATGATGCTCTACACTATATCCCATGATGCTCTACACTATATCCCATGATGCTCTACACTATATCCCATGATGCTCTACACTATATCCCATGATGCTCTACACTATATCCCATGATGCTCTACACTATATCCCATGATGCTCTACACTATATCCCATGATGCTCTACACTATATCCCATGATGCTCTACACTATATCCCATGATGCTCTACACTATATCCCATGATGCTCTACACTATATCCCATGATGCTCTACACTATATCCCATGATGCTCTACACTATATCCCATGATGCTCTACACTATATCCCATGATGCTCTACACTATATCCCATGATGCTCTACACTATATCCCATGATGCTCTACACTATATCCCATGATGCTCTACACTATATCCCATGATGCTCTACACTATATCCCATGATGCTCTACACTATATCCCATGATGCTCTACACTATATCCCATGATGCTCTACACTATATCCCATGATGCTCTACACTATATCCCATGATGCTCTACACTATATCCCATGATGCTCTACACTATATCCCATGATGCTCTACACTATATCCCATGATGCTCTACACTATATCCCATGATGCTCTACACTATATCCCATGATGCTCTACACTATATCCCATGATGCTCTACACTATATCCCATGATGCTCTACACTATATCCCATGATGCTCTACACTATATCCCATGATGCTCTACACTATATCCCATGATGCTCTACACTATATCCCATGATGCTCTACACTATATCCCATGATGCTCTACACTATATCCCATGATGCTCTACACTATATCCCATGATGCTCTACACTATATCCCATGATGCTCTACACTATATCCCATGATGCTCTACACTATATCCCATGATGCTCTACACTATATCCCATGATGCTCTACACTATATCCCATGATGCTCTACACTATATCCCATGATGCTCTACACTATATCCCATGATGCTCTACACTATATCCCATGATGCTCTACACTATATCCCATGATGCTCTACACTATATCCCATGATGCTCTACACTATATCCCATGATGCTCTACACTATATCCCATGATGCTCTACACTATATCCCATGATGCTCTACACTATATCCCATGATGCTCTACACTATATCCCATGATGCTCTACACTATATCCCATGATGCTCTACACTATATCCCATGATGCTCTACACCATACCGTAGGAGATGTCTGGTTCACAGTTTATTGCGGTGTGTGCGTGTGTGTATTTGTGTGTAGCGTGGTGTGTGTGTGTTTACCGCTGCGTGTCTCGTCGTAGGGGTAGTTGGCCACCACATCTCCTCCGTGCAGATTAGCTGAGAGGACAAACGGAATCTCCATTATCCACCGGATCACTGCCTTGGTCTCTGGAGCCAGCTGGAGACAACACAGACAGACAGGATCACTGCCTTGGTCTCTGGAGCTAGCTGGAGACAACACAGACAGACAGGATCACTGCCTTGGTCTCTGGAGCTAGCTGGAGACAACACAGACAGACAGGATCACTGCCTTGGTCTCTGGAGCCAGCTGGAGACAACACAGACAGACAGGATCACTGCTTTGGTCTCTGGAGCTAACTGGAGACAACACAGACAGACAGGATCACTGCCTTGGTCTCTGGAGCTAGCTGGAGACAACACAGACAGACAGGATCACTGCCTTGGTCTCTGGAGCTAGCTGGAGACAACACAGACAGACAGGATCACTGCCTTGGTCTCTGGAGCTAGCTGGAGACAACACAGACAGACAGGATCACTGCCTTGGTCTCTGGAGACAGCTGGAGACAACACAGACAGACAGGATCACTGCCTTGGTCTCTGGAGCTAACTGGAGACAACACAGACAGACAGGATCACTGCCTTGGTCTCTGGAGCTAGCTGGAGACAACACAGACAGACAGGATCACTGCCTTGGTCTCTGGAGCTAGCTGGAGACAACACAGACAGACAGGATCACTGCCTTGGTCTCTGGAGCTAACTGGAGACAACACAGACAGACAGGATCACTGCCTTGGTCTCTGGAGCTAGCTGGAGACAACACAGACAGACAGGATCACTGCCTTGGTCTCTGGAGCTAACTGGAGACAACACAGACAGACAGGATCACTGCCTTGGTCTCTGGAGCTAGCTGGAGACAACACAGACAGACAGGATCACTGCCTTGGTCTCTGGAGCCAGCTAGAGACAACACAGACAGACAGGATCACTGCCTTGGTCTCTGGAGCTAGCTGGAGACAACACAGACAGACAGGATCACTGCCTTGGTCTCTGGAGCTAGCTGGAGACAACACAGACAGACAGGATCACTGCCTTGGTCTCTGGAGCCAGCTGGAGACAACACAGACAGACAGGATCACTGCCTTGGTCTCTGGAGACAACACAGACAGACAGGATCACTGCCTTGGTCTCTGGAGCCAGCTGGATACAACACAGACACAGACAGACAGGATCACTGCCTTGTTCTCTGGAGCCACAAACAGGTGTTACCAGACAGACAGACAGGTGTTACTCGACAGACAGAGAGGTGGGTGTTGCCAGACAGACAGACAGACAGGCAGACAGACAGACAGACAGACAGGTGTGTTACCAGACAGACAGATGGCTGGGTGTTACCAGACAGACAGACAGGTGTGCTACCAGACAGGTGTGTTACCAGACAGACAGGTGTGTTACCAGACAGACAGGTGTGTTACCAGACAGACAGGTGTGTTACCAGACAGACAGGTGTGTTACCAGACAGACAGACAGACAGACAGGTGTGTTACCAGACAGACAGGTGTGTTACCAGACAGACAGGTGTGTTACCAGACAGACAGGTGTGTTACCAGACAGACAGGTGTGTTACCAGACAGACAGGTGTGTTACCAGACAGACAGGTGTGTTACCAGACAGACAGACAGACAGGTGTGTTACCAGACAGACAGGTGTGTTACCAGACAGACAGGTGTGTTACCAGACAGACAGGTGTGTCACCAGACAGACAGGTGTGTCACCAGACAGACAGGTGTGTTACCAGACAGACAGGTGTGTTACCAGACAGACAGGTGTGTTACCAGATAGACAGGTGTGTTACCAGACAGACAGGTGTGTTACCAGACAGACAGACAGGTGTGTTACCAGACAGACAGGTGTGTTACCAGACAGACAGGTGTGTTACCAGACAGACAGGTGTGTTACCAGACAGACAGGTGTGTTACCAGACAGACAGACAGGTGTGTTACCAGACAGACAGGTGTGTTACCAGACAGACAGGTGTGTTACCAGATAGACAGGTGTGTTACCAGACAGACAGGTGTGTTACCAGACAGACAGACAGGTGTGTTACCAGACAGACAGGTGTGTTACCAGACAGACAGGTGTGTTACCAGACAGACAGGTGTGTTACCAGACAGACAGGTGTGTTACCAGACAGACAGACAGGTGTGTTACCAGACAGACAGGTGTGTTACCTTGGTATTTTCGTCGACGGCCTTCTTCATGTTGTCGAGCAGGTGGTTGTTGGCTCCGCCCTCCTTCTCGTTGCCGTAGACGATGTGGTCCAGGTCAGGGAAGTTCCTGTTCAGGTCAACCCCCTGGGCGTTACTACGACCAACGAACCAATCCTTCAGCTCACCCGACTGACACACAGAGGGAAGAGAGATGTTACCTAGTCTGTCCACAAGACAAAACCCTTCAACCAGTCTGTGTGTTACCTGGGAGGCTGCCTTCTCTCTGTGTTACCTGTGGTGTGTGTTAACTGTGGTGTGTGTTAACTGTGGTGTGTGTTAACTGTGGTGTGTGTTAACTGTGGTGTGTGTTAACTGTGGGGTGTGTTAACTGTGGTGTGTGTATTACCTGTGGTGTGTGTTAACTGTGGTGTTGTGTTAACTGTGGTGTGTGTTAACTGTGGTGTGTGTTAACTGTGGTGTGTGTTAACTGTGGTGTGTGTTAACTGTGGGGTGTGTTAACTGTGGTGTGTGTTAACTGTGGGGTGTGTTAACTGTGGTGTGTGTTAACTGTGGTGTGTGTTAACTGTGGTGTGTGTTAACTGTGGTGTGTGTTAACTGTGTTGTGTGTTAACTGTGGTGTGTGTTAACTGTGGTGTGTATTACCTGTGGTGTGTGTTAACTGTGGTGTGTGTTAACTGTGGGGTGTGTTACCTGTGGTGTGTGTTAACTGTGGTGTGTGTTAACTGTGGTGTGTGTTAACTGTAGTGTGTGTTACCTGTGGTGTGTGTTAACTGTGGTGTGTGTTAACTGTGGTGTGTGTTAACAGTGGTGTGTGTTACCTGTGGTGTGTGTTAACTGTGGTGTGTGTTAACTGTGGGGTGTGTTAACTGTGGTGTGTGTTAACTGTGGTGTGTGTTACCTGTGGTGTGTGTTACCTGTGTGGTGTGTTACCTGTGTTGTGTATTACCTGGGAGGTGTGTTACCTGGGAGGCTGCCTTCTCAAAGCCATCAGGGTTCATGGAGGGCATCAGGTGGATACGTGTGGTGTGGATCAGATCGATGATCGACTCGTTGCCCTGTGATAACACAACAACATATTAACTCTGTGATCGACTCGTTGCCCTGTGATAACACATCAACATATTAACTCTGTGATCGACTCGTTGCCCTGTGATAACACATCAACATATTAACTCTGTGATCGATTCGTTGCCCTGTGATAACACAACAACATATTAACTCTGTGATCGACTCGTTGTCCTGTGATAACACATCAACATATTAACTCTGTGATCGACTCGTTGCACTGTGATAACACATCAACATATTAACTCTGTGATCGATTCGTTGCCCTGTGATAACACATCAACATATTAACTCTGTGATCGACTCGTTGCCCTGTGATAACACATCAACATATTAACTCTGTGATCGATTCGTTGCCCTGTGATAACACAACAACATATTAACTCTGTGATCGACTCGTTGTCCTGTGATAACAAATCAACATATTAACTCTATGATCGACTCGTTGCACTGTGATAACACATCAACATATTAACTCTGTGATCGATTCGTTGCCCTGTGATAACACAACAACATATTAACTCTGTGATCGACTCGTTGTCCTGTGATAACACAACAACATATTAACTCTGTGATCGACTCGTTGCCCTGTGATAACACAACAACATATTAACTCTGTGATCGACTCGTTGCCCTGTGATAACACAACAACATATTAACTCTGTGATCGACTCGTTGTCCTGTGATAACACATCAACATATTAACTCTGTGATCGACTCGTTGCCCTGTGATAACACAACAACATATTAACTCTGTGATCGACTCGTTGTCCTGTGATAACACATCAACATATTAACTCTATGATCGACTCGTTGCCCTGTGATAACACAACAACATATTAACTCCGTGATCGACTAGTTGTCCTGTTACAACACAACAACATATTAACTCTGTGATGGTTTAGTTGCCCTGTTACAACAAAACAACATAATAAATCTGTGATTGTTTAGTTGCCCTGTTACAACACAACAACATATGAACTCTGTGATCGTTTAGTTGCCCTGTTACAACAAAACAACATAATAAATATGTGATGGTTTAGTTGCCCTGTTACAACAAAACAACATAATAAATATGTGATGGTTTAGTTGCCCTGTTACAACAAAACAACATAATAAATCTGTGATTGTTTAGTTGCCCTGTTACAACACTACAACATACTAACTCTGAGATCGTTTAGTTGCCCTGTTACAACACAACAACATGTTAACTCTATGATCGTTTAGTTGCCCTGTTACAACACAACAACAAGTTACCTCTGTGATCGTCTAATTGCCCTGTTACAACACTACAACATACTAACTCTGTGATCGTTTAGTTGCCCTGTTACAACACAACAACATATTAACTCTGTGATCGTTTAGTTGCCCTGTTACAACACAACAACATATTAACTCTGTGATCGTCTAATTGCCCTGTTACAACACAACAACATATTAACTCTGTGATCGTTTAGTTGCCCTGTTACAACACAACAACATATTAACTCTGTGATCGTTTAGTTGCCCTGTTACAACACTACAACATACTAACTCTGTGATCGTTTAGTTGCCCTGTTACAACACAACAACATATTAACTCTGTGATTGTTTAGTTGCCCTGTTACAATACAACAACATATTAACTCTGTGATCGTCTAATTGCCCTGTTACAACACTACAACATACTAACTCTGTGATCGTTTAGTTGCCCTGTTACAACACAACAACATATTAACTCTGTGATCGTTTAGTTGCCCTGTTACAACACAACAACATATTAACTCTGTGATCGTCTAATTGCCCTGTTACAACACAACAACATATTAACTCTGTGATCGTTTAGTTGCCCTGTTACAACACAACAACATATTAACTCTGTGATCGTCTAATTGCCCTGTTACAACACTACAACATACTAACTCTGTGATCGTTTAGTTGCCCTGTTACAACACAACAACATATTAACTCTGTGATCGACATATTACCTGTTGGTACTGGTTACAGAGGTACTGAGCCAGGTAGACGATGAGTTCCCGTCCGACCGCCTCGTTGCCGTGCATGTTTCCGATGTACTTAAACTCTGGCTCACCTGGGGAAAGAGACACACAGGTCAGGACAGGTCAGGTCAACACAGGTCAGGTCAGGTCAGGTCAACACACAGGTCAGGTCAACACACAGGTCAGGTCAACACACACACAGGTCAGGTCAGGTCAGGTCAACACAGGTCAGGTCAGGTCAGGTCAACACACAGGTCAGGTCAACACACAGGTCAGGTCAACACACACACAGGTCAGGTCAGGTCAGGTCAGGTCAGGTCAGGTCAGGTCAACATACAGGTCAGGTCAGGTCAGGTCAGGTCAACATACAGGTCAGGTCAGGACAACATACAGGTCAGGTCAGGTCAGGTCAGGACAACATACAGGTCAGGTCAGGTCAACATACAGGTCAGGTCAGGACAACATACAGGTCAGGTCAGGTCAACATACAGGTCAGGTCAGGACAACATACAGGTCAGGTCAGGTCAACATACAGGTCAGGTCAGGACAACATACAGGTCAGGTCAGGTCAACATACAGGTCAGGTCAGGTCAACATACAGGTCAGGTCAGGTCAACATACAGGTCAGGTCAGGACAACATACAGGTCAGGTCAGGTCAACATACAGGTCAGGTCAGGTCAACATACAGGTCAGGTCAGGACAACATACAGGTCAGGTCAGGACAACATACAGCTCAGGTAAAGAGACTAGCTTGGACATCAAAGGTAGACTCAGTGTTATGAAGTAGCCAATAGCAGCAGATACTGAGATGAACAGGACCTACCCATGTTCAGTCCTACAGAGTATCTACCCATGTTCAGTCCTACAGAGGACCTACCCATGTTCAGTCCTACAGAGGACCTACCCATGTTCAGTCCTACAGAGGACCTACCCATGTTCAGTCCTACAGAGGACCTACCGATGTTCAGTCCTACAGAGGACCTACCCATGTTCAGTCCTACAGAGGACCTACCCATGTTCAGTCCTAGAGAGGACCTACCCATGTTCAGTCCTACAGAGGACCTACCCATGTTCAGTCCTACAGAGTATCTACCCATGTTCAGTCCTACAGAGGACCTACCCATGTTCAGTCCTACAGAGGACCTACCCATGTTCAGTCCTACAGAGGACCTACCCATGTTCAGTCCTACAGAGGACCTACCGATGTTCAGTCCTACAGAGGACCTACCCATGTTCAGTCCTAGAGAGGACCTACCCATGTTCAGTCCTACAGAGTATCTACCCATGTTCAGTCCTACAGAGGACCTACCCATGTTCAGTCCTACAGAGGACCTACCGATGTTCAGTCCTACAGAGGACCTACCCATGTTCAGTCCTACAGAGGACCTACCCATGTTCAGTCCTACAGAGGACCTACCCATGTTCAGTCCTACAGAGGACCTACCCATGTTCAGTCCTACAGAGAACATACCCATGTTCAGTCCTACAGAGGACCTACCCATGTTCAGTCCTACAGAGGACCTACCCATGTTCAGTCCTACAGAGTATCTACCCATGTTCAGTCCTACAGAGGACCTACCCATGTTCAGTCCTACAGAGGACCTACCCATGTTCAGTCCTACAGAGTATCTACCCATGTTCAGTCCTACAGAGGACCTACACATGTTCAGTCCTACAGAGGACCTACCCATGTTCAGTCCTACAGAGGACCTACCCATGTTCAGTCCTACAGAGTATCTACCCATGTTCAGTCCTACAGAGGACCTACCCATGTTCAGTCCTACAGAGGATCTACCCATGTTCAGTCCTACAGAGGACCTACCCATGTTCAGTCCTACAGAGGACCTACCCATGTTCAGTCCTACAGAGTATCTACCCATGTTCAGTCCTACAGAGGACCTACCCATGTTCAGTCCTACAGAGGACCTACCCATGTTCAGTCCTACAGAGTATCTACCCATGTTCAGTCCTACAGAGGACCTACCCATGTTCAGTCCTACAGAGGATCTACCCATGTTCAGTCCTACAGAGGACCTACCCATGTTCAGTCCTACAGAGGACCTACCCATGTTCAGTCCTACAGAGGACCTACCCATGTTCAGTCCTACAGAGGACCTACCCATGTTCAGTCCTACAGAGGACCTACCCATGTTCAGTCCTACAGAGGACCTACCCATGTTCAGTCCTACAGAGAACATACCCATGTTCAGTCCTACAGAGTATCTACCCATGTTCAGTCCTACAGAGGACCTACCCATGTTCAGTCCTACAGAGGACCTACCCATGTTCAGTCCTACAGAGGACCTACCCATGTTCAGTCCTACAGAGGACCTACCCATGTTCAGTCCTACAGAGTATCTACCCATGTTCAGTCCTACAGAGGACCTACCCATGTTCAGTCCTACAGAGGACCTACCCATGTTCAGTCCTACAGAGGACCTACCCATGTTCAGTCCTACAGAGTATCTACCCATGTTCAGTCCTACAGAGTATCTACCATGTTCAGTCCTACAGAGTATCTACCCATGTTCAGTCCTACAGAGGACCTACCCATGTTCAGTCCTACAGAGGACCTACCCATGTTCAGTCCTACAGAGTATCTACCATGTTCAGTCCTACAGAGTATCTACCCATGTTCAGTCCTACAGAGGACCTACCCATGTTCAGTCCTACAGAGGACCTACCCATGTTCAGTCCTACAGAGGACCTACCCATGTTCAGTCCTACAGAGTATCTACCCATGTTCAGTCCTACAGAGGACCTACCCATGTTCAGTCCTACAGAGGACCTACCCATGTTCAGTCCTACAGAGTATCTACCCATGTTCAGTCCTACAGAGGACCTACCCATGTTCAGTCCTACAGAGTATCTACCCATGTTCAGTCCTACAGAGGACCTACCCATGTTCAGTCCTACAGAGGACCTACCCATGTTCAGTCCTACAGAGGACCTACCCATGTTCAGTCCTACAGAGTATCTACCCATGTTCAGTCCTACAGAGGACCTACCCACGTTCAGTCCTACAGAGGACCTACCCATGTTCAGTCCTACAGAGGACCTACCCATGTTCAGTCCTACAGAGGACCTACCCATGTTCAGTCCTAGACCTGTACGTCACACTGCCCGCTAACACACACACACACACACACACACACACACACACACACACACACACACACACACACACACACACACACACACACACACACACACACACACACACACACACACGTCACACTACACTTGCCACTGTTACCACGGAGACGGTGCCAAATACAAATTAAGGGACAACCACGGTGAATGACTCATGTGTTTTATTTGACCAGCCATTATATCTCACTAGCTGCTCTCCTCACCTGCACACACAACACAGAGAGAGAGAGAGAGAGAGAGAGAGAGAGAGAGAGAGAGAGAGAGAGAGAGAGAGAGAGAGAGAGAGAGAGAGAGAGAGAGAGAGAGAGATGTGTGTTTCCTCAGATGTATAATTGATGATCTCTGGCTGCAGCATCACATCTCTCTCCCTGATACCAGAACATTTACACACCACTCTCCTCTACTTCAGTCCCTATAGTTGGTCCTGTTCGTGATGTGGTTGAATGCAGTAGGATTGTTTACTTCCTGTCAACTGATTACCCCCCCCCCCCCCCCCCCCCCCCCCCCCTCCCCCCCACCACCACACACAGAGAGACTATCCTGACAGATGGCCGACCCGGAGGGAGGCAGGCAGCTCACAGCCCTAAGCCGATCTGTCGTCAGGGCAACCACAGCTATTTCAGATTCACCTTAAAGACCCGTCAGCTCTCAGACAGAACAGATCAAACACAGAACACGGAATTACAGAAATAGACAGAAGATGAAAACATGAAAATACATTGAGAGAAAAGAAACATTCTCCACTTTCCTCTCTCTCTCTCTCTCTTTCCCTCTCTTCCCCTCCCCCTTTCCTCCCCCTCTCTATCTCTCTCTCTCTCCCTCCATTCCCTGTGTCTCTCTCTCTCTCCATCTCCATCTCCACTACAGGACTATTACAGGACTATTACAGGACTATTACACACTGTTACAGGACTATTACAGGACTATTACACACTGTTACAGGACTATTACAGGACTATTACAGGACTATTACAGGACTATTACAGGACTATTACAGGACTATTACAGGACTATTACAGGACTATTACAGGACTATTACAGAACTATTACAAGACTATTACAGGACTATTACAGGACTATTACAGGACTATTACAGGACTATTACACACTGTTACAGGACTATTATAGGACTATTACAGGACTATTACACACTGTTACAGGACTATTACACACTGTTACAGGACTATTACACACTGTTACAGGACTATTATAGGACTATTACAGGACTATTACACACTGTTACAGGACTATTACAGGACTATTACAGGACTATTACAGGACTATTACACACTGTTACAGGACTATTACACACTGTTACAGGACTATTACACACTGTTACAGGACTATTATAGGACTATTACAGGACTATTACACACTGTTACAGGACTATTACAGGACTATTACAGGACTATTACAGGACTATTACACACTGTTACAGGACTATTATAGGACTATTACAGGACTATTATAGGACTATTACAGGACTATTACACACTGTTACAGGACTATTACAGGACTGTTACAGGACTATTACAGGACTATTACAGGACTATTACAGGACTATTACAGGACTATTACAGGACTGTTACAGGACTATTACACACTGTTACAGGACTATTACACACTGTTACAGGACTAATACAGGACTATTATAGGACTATTACAGGACTGTTACAGGACTATTACAGGACTATTACAGGACTGTTACAGGACTATTACAGGACTATTACACACTGTTACAGGACTATTACACACTGTTACAGGACTATTACAGGACTATTATAGGACTATTACAGGACTATTACAGGACTATTACAGGACTATTACACACTGTTACAGGACTATTACAGGACTATTACACACTGTTACAGGACTATTACACACTGTTACAGGACTATTACAGGACTATTATAGGACTATTACAGGACTGTTACAGGACTATTACAGGACTATTACATGACTATTACAGGACGATTACAGGACTATTACAGGACTATTACACACTGTTACAGGACTATTACAGGACTATTACAGGACTATTACAGGACTGTTACAGGACTATTACAGGACTATTACACACTGTTACAGGACTATTATAGGACTATTACAGGACTATTACACACTGTTACAGGACTATTACACACTGTTACAGGACTATTACAGGACTATTACACACTGTTACAGGACTATTATAGGACTATTACAGGACTGTTACAGGACTATTACAGGACTATTACAGGACTATTACAAGACTATTACAGTACTATTACAGGACTATTACAGGATTATTACAGGACTATTGCAGGACTATTACAGGACTGTTACAGGACTATTACAGGACTGTTACAGGACTATTACACACTGTTACAGGACTATTACAGGACTGTTACAGGACTATTACATGACTATTACAGGACTATTACAGGACTATTACAGGATTATTACAGGACTATTACAGGACTATTACAGGACAATTACAGGACTATCACTATTACAGGACTATTACAGGACTATTACACACTGTTACAGGACTATTATAGGACTATTACAGGACTGTTACAGGACTATTACAGGACTATTACAGGACTATTACAAGACTATTACAGTACTATTACAGGACTATTACAGGATTATTACAGGACTATTGCAGGACTATTACAGGACTGTTACAGGACTATTACAGGACTGTTACAGGACTGTTACAGGACTATTACACACTGTTACAGGACTATTACAGGACTGTTACAGGACTATTACATGACTATTACAGGACTATTACAGGACTATTACAGGATTATTACAGGACTATTACAGGACTATTACAGGACTATCACTATTACAGGACTATTACAGGACTATTATAGGACTATTACAGGACTGGTAAAGAACAATTACAGGACTAATACAGGACTATAACAGGACTGTTACAGGATTATTACAGGACTATTGCAGGACTATTACAGGACTATCACTATTACAGGACTATTACAGGACTATCACTATTACAGGACTATTACAGGACTATTACAGGACTATTACAGGACTATTACAGGACTATCACTATTACAGGACTATTACAGGACTATTATAGGACTATTACAGGACTGGTAAAGAACAATTACAGGACTATTACAGGACTGTTACACACTGTTACAGGACTATTACAGGACTATTACAGGACTATTATAGGACTATCACTATTACAGGACTATTACAGGACTATTACAGGACTATTACACACTGTTACAGGACTATTACAGGACTATTACACACTGTTACAGGACTATTACAGGACTATTACAGGACTATTACAGGACTATTACACACTGTTACAGGACTATTACACACTGTTACAGGACTATTACAGTACTGTTACAGGACTATTACAGGACTGTTACAGGACTATTACAGGACTATTACAGGACTATTACAGGACTGTTACAGGACTATTACAGGACTGTTACAGGACTATTACAGGATTATTACAGGACTATTACAGGACTGTTACAGGACTATTACAGGACTATTACAGGACTGTTACAGGACTATTACAGGACTATTACACACTGTTACAGGACTATTACAGGACTATTATAGGACTATTACAGGACTATTACACACTGTTACAGGACTATTACAGGACTATTACACACTGTTACAGGACTATTACAGGACTATTACAGGACTATTACAGGACTGTTACAGGACTATTACAGGACTATTACAGGACTATTACACACTGTTACAGGACTATTATAGGACTATTACAGGACTATTACACACTGTTACAGGACTATTACACACTGTTACAGGACTATTACAGGACTATTACACACTGTTACAGGACTATTATAGGACTATTACAGGAATGTTACAGGACTATTACAGGACTATTACAGGACTATTACAAGACTATTACAGTACTATTACAGGACTATTACAGGATTATTACAGGACTATTGCAGGACTATTACAGGACTGTTACAGGACTATTACAGGACTATTACAGGACTGTTACAAGACTATTACAGGACTGTTACAGGACTATTACAGGACTATTACAGGACTGTTACAGGACTATTACAGGACTATTACAGGATTATTACAGGACTATTGCAGGACTATTACAGGACTATCACTATTACAGGACTATTACAGGACTATCACTATTACAGGACTATTACAGGACTATTACAGGACTATCACTATTACAGGACTATTACAGGACTATTATAGGACTATTACAGGACTGGTAAAGAACAATTACAGGACTAATACAGGACTATTACAGGACTGTTACAGGATTATTACAGGACTATTGCAGGACTATTACAGGACTGTTTTAGGACTGTTACAGGACTATTATAGGAATATTACAGGACTATTACAGGACTATTACAGGACTGTTACAGGACTATTACAGGACTGTTACACACTGTTACAGGACTATTACAGGACTATCACTATTACAGGACTATTACAGGACTATTACAGGACTATTACAGGACTATTACACACTGTTACAGGACTATTACAGGACTATTACACACTGTTACAGGACTATTACAGGACTATTACACACTGTTACAGGACTATTACAGGACTATTACACACTGTTAGAGGACTATTACAGGACTATTACACACTGTTACAGGACTATTATAGGACTATAACAGGACTATTACAGGACTATTACAGGACTATTACAAGACTATTACACACTGTTACAGGACTATTACAGGACTGTTACAGGACTATTACAGGACTATTACACACTGTTACAGGACTATTATAGGACTATAACAGGACTATTACAGGACTATTACAGGACTATTACAGGACTATTACAGGACTATTATACACTGTTACAGGACTATTACAGGACTATTACAGGACTATTACAGGACTATTACACACTGTTACAGGACTATTATAGGACTATTACAGGACTATTACAGGACTATTACAGGACTATTACAGGACTATTACAGGACTGTTACAGGACTGTTACAGGACTATTACAGGACTATTACAGGACTATTACAGGACTATTATAGGACTATTACAGGACTATTACAGGACTATTACAGGAATATTACAGGACTATTACAGGACTATTACAGGACTATCACTATTACAGGACTATTACAGCACTATTACAGGACTGTTACAGGACTATTACAGGACTGTTACAGGAATATTACAGGACTATTACAGGACTATTACAGGACTGTTACAGGACTATAACAGGACTATTATAGGACTATTACAGGACTATTACAGGACTATTACAGGACTGTTACAGGACTATTACAGGACTATTACAGGACTATTACAGGACTGTTACAGGACTATTACAGGAATATTACAGGACTATTACAGGACTATTACAGGACTATTACAGGACTATTACAGGACTATTACAGGAATATTACAGGACTGTTACAGGACTATTACAGGACTATTACAGGAATATTACAGGACTATTACAGGACTATTACAGGAATATTACAGGACTATTACAGGACTATTACAGGACTATTACAGGACTATTACAGGAATATTACAGGACTGTTACAGGACTATTACAGGACTATTACAGGACTATTACAGGACTATTACAGGACTATTACAGGAATATTACAGGACTGTTACAGGACTATTACAGGACTATTACACACTGTTACAGGACTATTACAGGACTGTTACAGGACTATTACAGGACTATTACAGGAATATTACAGGACTGTTACAGGAATATTACAGGACTATTACAGGAATATTACAGGACTATTACAGGACTGCCTTTGTGGGCAGAACTGGAAAAAGTGTGTGCGAGCAAGGAGGCCTACAAACCTGACTCAGTCAGGAGGAATGGGCCAATCCTGCCTCTCCCATCTCCTCATTGGTTTATAGAAGCAGGTACCCACGTGCCATCTCCTCATTGGTTATACCCACGTGGGTGATTGAAAGACGAACTGTGTTGTCGGTCGTCGTGGTAATACTATGAAAGTGTAGATGCCAATCCCCATATAATTTAAACGATGAAAAACCCTTGAAGGAGGAGAGATGACTAGAAACGATTCGGTTGACCGTTTTATGTGTGGATTAATTGTCGGAGTAGAGGTCCTTGTGCATTTCAGGTAAAATAACAACTCAATGTTTATATCCCAGGACAAATTAGCAAGCAACAGCAAGCTAGCTAAATTGCCATACATGTTTAATGATTTTCGACCTGTCCCCAAATTAATGTCATTGGTTCAGAGTTTGTTTTGATATTTTAACCTGCGTGTCGTGATCGCGTTTGGTGTGGGGGGGGAAAAATACATTTATGCACGATAGCGCATGATGGGGCACGATGGGGCACAGCCGGTTTGGGTTCCGTGTCAGTTGACATTGGCATTTAAACAGCTTGGAAAATTCCAGGAAATTATGTCATGGCTTTAGAAGCTTCTGATAGGCTAATTGACATCATTTGAGTCAATTGGAGGTGTACCTGTGGATGTATTTCAAGGCCTACCTTCAAACTCAGTGCCTCTTTGCTTGACATCATGGGAAAATCAAAATAAAATCAGCCAAGGCCTCAGAAAAACAATTGTAGACCTCCACAAGTCTGGTTCATCCTTGGGAGCAATTTCCAAATGCCTGAAGGTACCACGTTCATCTGTACAAACAATAGTACCCAAGTATAAACTCCATGGGACCACGCAGCCATCATACCGCTCAGGAAGGAGACGCGTTTTGTCTCCTAGAGATGAACTTACTTTGGTGCAAAAAGTGCAAATCAATCCCAGAACAGCAGCAAAGGACCTTGTGAAGATGCTGGAGGAAACAGGTACAAAAGTATCTATATCCACAGTAAAACGAGTCCTATATTGACATAACCTGAAAGGCCGCTCAGCAAGGAAGAAGCCACTGCTCCAAAACCGCCATAAAAAAGCCAGACAACGGTTTGCAACTGAACATGGGGACAAAGATCGTGCTTTTTGGAGAAATGTCCTCTGGTCTGATGAAACAAAAATAGAACTGTTTGGCCATAATGACCATAGTTATGTTTTGGAGGAAAAAGGGGGAGGCTTGCAAGCCGAAGAACACCATCCCAACCGTGAAGCACGGGGGTGGCAGCATCATGTTGTTGGGGTGCTTTGCTGCAGGAGGGACTGGTGCACTTCACAAAATAGATGGCATCATGAGGCAGGAAAATTATGTGGATATATTGAAGCAACATCTCAAGACATCAGTCAGGAAGTTAAAGCTTGGTCGAAAATGGGTCTTCCAAAAGGACAATGACCCCGAGCATACTTTCAAAGTTGTGGCCAAATGGCTTAAGGACAACAGAGTCAAGGTATTGGAGTGGCAATCACAAAGCCCTGACCTCAATCCCATAGAAAATGTGTGGGCAGAACTGAAAAAAGTGTGTGCGAGCAAGGAGGCCTACAAACCTGACTCAGTCAGGAGGAATGGGCCAAAATTCACCAAACTTATTGTGGGAAGCTTGTGGAAGGCTGCCCGAAACGTTTGACTCACGTTAAACAATTTAAAGGCAATGCTACCAAATACTAATTGAGTGTATGTAAACTTCTGACCCACTGGGAATGTGATGAAAGAAATAAAAGCTGAAATAAATCATTCTCTCTACTATTATTCTGACATTTCACATTCTTAAAATAAAGTGGTGATCCTAACTGACCTAAAACAGGTCATTTTTACTAGGATTAAACGTCAGGAATTGTGAAAAACTGAGTTTAAATGTATTTGGCTAAGGTGTATGTAAACTTCTGACTTGAACTGTACCTTCATCTGTCTCTCTCTCTCTCTCTCTCTCTCACACACACACACACACACACACACACACACACACACACACACACACACACACACACACACACACACACACACACACACACACACACACACACACACACACACACACACGTCACGTCACGTCTCCTGCTGTTCTTCGGCCTACATCTGTCAATCAACAGGGTCTGTAGTGACATCACTATAGGTAAGAGGAACACCCCATAATACTGTAACCCTAACACCTGTAGCCTAGCAACCAGACAGACAGACAGGCAGGCAGACAGACAGACAGGCAGGCAGACAGACAGACAGACAGACAGACAGACAGACAGACAGGCAGACAGACAGACAGACAGACAGACAGACAGACAGACAGACAGACAGACAGCAACAGGCAGGCAGACAGCAGCAGCACAGCATCACTGTTGTCATGGTGACTGATACATCAACTGACCCTAGGGGGTTAATAAAGTAAACACATATTTACTTCCTTCCTTTCTATAGGCTGTTTACGTCAAACAGCTGTTCTCTAATTGTAAAGTGATGAGTCATAGTGTCAATAAGGGCTCAGACTGTCGCTATAACGGCTCAGACTGTCGCTATAACGGCGTGAATAAAGATGAGACGAATTCATCTAACGGTGGCTTCCATTTGACTGATCAGAGCGATCACCGTTGGTTCAGCGTCCCGGCCTGCTTCCCGGAGCACCTATATCGTGAGTCCATCTCCTCCTGTAAAATGGCGGCGATGCCTTGCTTCATCAACCATTCAACACCCCCTCAAAACACACATCACACACACACACACACACACACACACTGCGGTCCTCATTACAACGACACACCTGCGCAGGCAGCATCATCATCATCTAACCCCGTTACTAGGCTACCCAGCCGTGGCATACAGCCTGCCGCCCTGCTTTACATCATAAAACAGACGGTTCACCGTGTAGCCTCTCTCTTATACACACAGACAGACAGCCTTTTCATTCTGCGCTAAAACAGGACTGTATAATCAGACCAGTCATTCTGCGCTAAAACAGGACTGTATAATCAGACCAGTCATTCTGCGCTAAAACAGGACTGTATAATCAGACCAGGCGTCGTCACAGCAGCGCTACCGTGTGTGTTTAGCGGAGTGTAGGCCAAGCTATATTACTGTGTTATAAAAAGGTAAACCGGTTTTAATAAAGAGATACGGGGACGGGGGTGTCACTGACCAGCCTCGTGCGTCCCGGGGTTGTCTGACATCTCCAGGACCAACAGCTCGCGGCCCTCGAAGCTCTCCCCCACCGTGTAGATGCGCGTGATTGATGGACACTGCAGCCATACGGACACGAGAGCCTTCCGTAGTTCCTCATACCGGTGATACTCGAAGGAGATCTCCCCCTCCTCAGCCCCGCTAACGGGCCCGGTAGCGAACAGGACCGCCAGGGTCCACAGCAACACCAACGACACGAATCGGTTCATTGTTTCTCTCCGTCTCGCTCTCTCTGTCTTGTCTGTCGTTATATCTGCAGTCAGTTCGAGCCTTATCTCTCTAGTGCAGCCTCGCTCTGAGCTATAAATATACCCCTCCCTCTCTCTCTCTCTCTCTCTCTCTCTCTCTCTCTCTCTCTCTCTCTCTCTCTCTCTCTCTCTGTCTCTCTCTCTGTCTCTCTCTCTCTTCTGTGATGCGTGACTGTACCTGAGCTCTCCCCCCTCCCTCTCTCTCTCTCTCTCTCCCCCCTCCCGATCTGTCTCTCTCTCTCCCCCCTCCCGATCTCTTTCTCTCCTCTGTGATGCGTGACTGTACCTGAGCTCTCCCTCCCTCCCTCTCTCCCTCTCTATGACACGCTGAATGGGTGGGGAGGGCCTTGGTGTGTGTTCACACTGCAGAGTAGAGATGCAGGGAAGTGTGCCTCAGGGTTGGGGTTAATTCCTATCAAATTCTCTCTCCCTCTAAATTACATTTCATGTCATTCAAATTCCAGGTCAGTCTTTCAATTTCAATATTTTATATTTAAATTCCCAATTAAATATTATTCTCAACAATTCTGCAAATTCCAATTGTGATGTAATTCCGTTGGGTTTTCCTGCTGATCGTGTGGTTGTTCAGACAGCCGAGCGATACTGGAAACAGAACGACAACAGACGGCACCAACAGAGAAGAGCGACATCCTACGAGTTCCAACACAACTTCACTATTATGTGATTTTTGTTTCCTGTTTATCTTTTACTTTGTTTCCTGTTTATCTTTTGCTTTGTTTCCTGTTTATCTTAACCTTGTTTCCTGTTTACCTTTTACTTTGTTTCCTGTTTATCTTTACTTTGTTTCCTGTTTACCTTTTACTTTGTTTCCTGTTTATCTTTACTTTGTTTCCTATTTATCTTTACTTTGTTTCCTGTTTATCTTTTACTTTGTTTCCTGTTTATCTTTACTTTGTTTCCTGTTTATCTTTTACTTTGTTTCCTGTTTATCTTTTACTTTGTTTCCTGTTTATCTTAACAGTGTTTCCTGTTTACCTTTTACTTTGTTTCCTGTTTACCTTTTACTTTGTTTCCTGTTTATCTTTACTTTGTTTCCTGTTTATCTTTTACTTTGTTTCCTGTTTACCTTTTACTTTGTTTCCTGTTTATCTTTACTTTGTTTCCTGTTTATCTTTTACTTTGTTTCCTGTTTACCTTTTACTTTGTTTCCTGTTTATCTTTTACTTTGTTTCCTGTTTATCTTTTACTTTGTTTCCTGTTTATCTTTTACTCTGTTTCCTGTTTATCTTTTACTCTGTTTCCTGTTTATCTTTACTTTGTTTCCTGTTTATCTTTTACTTTGTTTCCTGTTTACCTTTTACTTTGTTTCCTGTTTATCTTTACTTTGTTTCCTGTTTATCTTTTACTTTGTTTCCTGTTTACCTTTTACTTTGTTTCCTGTTTATCTTTACTTTGTTTCCTGTTTATCTTTTACTTTGTTTCCTGTTTATCGTAACCTTGTTTCCTGTTTACCTTTTACTTTGTTTCCTGTTTATCTTTTACTTTGTTTCCTGTTTATCTTTTACTTTGTTTCCTGTTTATCTTTTACTCTGTTTCCTGTTTATCTTTTACTTTGTTTCCTGTTTATCTTTTACTTTGTTTCCTGTTTATGTCACGTTCCTGACCTGTTTTCTGTTGTTTTGTATGTGTTAGTCGGTCAGGGCGTGAGTGTGGGTGGGCATTTCTATGTTATGTGTTTCTATGTTGGGTTTAATGTGCCTGATATGGTTCTCAATTAGAGGCAGGTGTTTGACGTTCCTCTGATTGAGAACCATATTTAAGGTAGGCTGTTCTCACTGTTTGTTTGTGGGTGATTGTCTTCCGTGTCTGTGTCTGCGCACCACACGGGACTGTTTCGGTTGTTCGTTCGTTTGATGTAGTCTGTTCCTGTTCGTGAGTTCTTCGTTTAGTTATGTAAGTTCCATGTTCAGGTCTGTCTACGTCGTTTTGTTATTTTGTAATTTTCCAAGTGTTTTTTTCGTGTTCGTCTTCGTCTTTAAATAAATTCAATATGTCATCACACCTCGCTGCGTGTTGGTCCGACCCTCCTCGTCTGAGGAGGAGAACGAATATGACTGTCGTTACAGTTTATCTTTACTTTGTTTCCTGTTTATCTTTACTTTGTTTCCTGTTTATCTTTTACTTTGTTTCCTGTTTATCTTTTACTTTGTTTCCTGTTTATCTTTACTTTGTTTCCTGTTTACCTTTTACTTTGTTTCCTGTTTATCTTTACTTTGTTTCCTGTTTATCTTTTACTTTGTTTCCTGTTTATCTTTACCTTGTTTCCTGTTTATCTTTTACTTTGTTTCCTGTTTATCTTTACTTTGTTTCCTGTTTATCTTTTACTTTGTTTCCTGTTTATCTTTACTTTGTTTCCTGTTTATCCTGTGTACAGAAAGCTGATAGTATTATCACATATGACCGCCAGGCACTTCTGGACATCAGATGGACTAACCTCCTTTCAGAAGGAAAGGA
This sequence comes from Salvelinus fontinalis, assembly GCF_029448725.1. Classification (NCBI taxonomy): domain Eukaryota; kingdom Metazoa; phylum Chordata; class Actinopteri; order Salmoniformes; family Salmonidae; genus Salvelinus; species Salvelinus fontinalis. The sequence continues at coordinate 260,990 of NW_026600217.1, forward strand.
AAGGCCATTCTCCACCAGAAACACTGCAGACGCAGACGTGGGACATGAGAATGCCAACAGTATGAAAAGCTGTCATCAAGGTGAAGGATGGCTACTTTGAAGAATCTCAAATATTTTGATTTGTTTAACACTTTTTTGGTTACTACATGATTCCATATGTGTTATTTCATAGTTTTAACGTCTTCACTATTATTCTACAATGTAGAAAATAGCAAAAATAAAGAAAAACCCTTGAATAAGTAGGTGTGTCCAAACTGTTGACTGGTAGTGTATATGGGTATATAGTATCTATATATGAGTTGGTCTATTATAGACTGAATGGGTATATAGTATCTATATATGAGTTGGTCTATTATAGACTGAATGGGTATATAGTATCTATATATGAGTTGGTATATTATAGACCTATAGACTGAATGGGTATATAGTATCTATATATGAGTTGGTATATTATAGACTGAATGGGTATATAGTATCTATATATGAGTTGGTCTATTATAGACTGAATGGGTATATAGTATCTATATATGAGTTGGTATATTATAGACCTATAGACTGAATGGGTATATAGTATCTATATATATGAGGTGGTATATTATAGACTGAATGGGTATATAGTATCTATATATGAGTTGGTATATTATAGACTGAATGGGTATATAGTATCTATATATGAGTTGGTATATTATAGACCTATAGACTGAATTGGTATATAGTATCTATATATATGAGGTGGTATATTATAGACTGAATGGGTATATAGTATCTATATATGAGTTGGTATATTATAGACCTATAGACTGAATGGGTATATAGTATCTATATATGAGTTGGTCTATTATAGACTGAATGGGTATATAGTATCTATATATGAGTTGGTATATTATAGACCTATAGACTGAATGGGTATATAGTATCTATATATGAGTTGGTATATTATAGACTGAATGGGTATATAGTATCTATATATGAGTTGGTATATTATAGACTGAATGGGTATATAGTATCTATATATGAGTTGGTATATTATAGACCTATAGACTGAATGGGTATATAGTATCTATATATGAGTTGGTCTATTATAGACCTATAGACTGAATGGGTATATATTATCTATATATGAGTTGGTATATTATAGACTGAATGGGTATATAGTATCTATATATGAGTTGGTATATTATAGACCTATAGACTGAATGGGTATATAGTATCTATATATGAGTTGGTATATTATAGACCTATAGACTAAATGGGTATATAGTATCTATATATGAGTTGGTATATTATAGACTGAATGGGTATATAGTATCTATATATGAGTTGGTATATTATAGACTGAATGGGTATATAGTATCTATATATGAGTTGGTCTATTATAGACTGAATGGGTATATAGTATCTATATATGAGTTGGTATATTGTAGACCTATAGACTGAATGGGTATATAGTATCTATATATGAGTTGGTATATTATAGACTGAATGGGTATATAGTATCTATATATGAGTTGGTATATTATAGACTGAATGGGTATATAGTATCTATATATGAGTTGGTCTATTATAGACTGAATGGGTATATAGTATCTATATATGAGTTGGTATATTATAGACTGAATGGGTATATAGTATCTATATATGAGTTGGTATATTGTAGACCTATAGACTGAATGGGTATATAGTATCTATATATGAGTTGGTATATTATAGACTGAATGGGTATATAGTATCTATATATGAGTTGGTATATTATAGACCTATAGACTGAATGGGTATATAGTATCTATATATGAGTTGGTCTATTATAGACCTATAGACTGAATGGGTATATATTATCTATATATGAGTTGGTATATTATAGACTGAATGGGTATATAGTATCTATATATGAGTTGGTATATTATAGACATATAGACTGAATGGGTATATAGTATCTATATATGAGTTGGTATATTATAGACCTATAGACTGAATGGGTATATAGTATCTATATATGAGTTGGTATATTATAGACTGAATGGGTATATAGTATCTATATATGAGTTGGTATATTGTAGACCTATAGACTGAATGGGTATATAGTATCTATATATGAGTTGGTATATTATAGACTGAATGGGTATATAGTATCTATATATGAGTTGGTATATTATAGACTGAATGGGTATATAGTATCTATATATGAGTTGGTCTATTATAGACTGAATGGGTATATAGTATCTATATATGAGTTGGTCTATTATAGACCTATAGACTGAATGGGTATATAGTATCTATATATGAGTTGGTATATTATAGACTGAATGGGTATATAGTATCTATATATGAGTTGGTCTATTATAGACTGAATGGGTTTATAGTATCTATATATGAGTTGGTATATTATAGACTGAATGGGTATATAGTATCTATATATGAGTTGGTATATTATAGACCTATAGACTGAATGGATATATAGTATCTATATATGAGTTGGTCTATTATAGACTGAATGGGTTTATAGTATCTATATATGAGTTGGTATATTATAGACTGAATGGGTATATAGTATCTATATATGAGTTGGTATATTATAGACCTATAGACTGAATGGATATATAGTATCTATATATGAGTTGGTCTATTATAGACCTATAGACTGAATGGGTATATAGTATCTATATATGAGTTGGTATATTATAGACTGAATGGGTATATAGTATCTATATATGAGTTGGTATATTATAGACCTATAGACTGAATGGGTATATAGTATCTATATATGAGTTGGTATATTATAGACTGAATGGGTATATAGTATCTATTTATGAGTTGGTATATTATAGACCTATAGACTGAATGGGTATATAGTATCTATATATGAGTTGGTATATTATAGACTGAATGGGTATATAGTATCTATATATGAGTTGGTATATTATAGACTGAATGGGTATATAGTATCTATATATGAGTTGGTCTATTATAGACTGAATGGGTATATAGTATCTATATATGAGTTGGTCTATTATAGACTGAATGGGTATATAGTATCTATATATGAGTTGGTCTATTATAGACTGAATGGGTATATAGTATCTATATATGAGTTGGTCTATTATAGACTGAATGGGTATATAGTATCTATATATGAGTTGGTATATTATAGACCTATAGTCTGAATGGGTATATAGTATCTATATATGAGTTGGTCTATTATAGACTGAATGGGTATATAGTATCTATATATGAGTTGGTCTATTATAGACTGAATGGGTATATAGTATCTATATATGAGTTGGTCTATTATAGACTGAATGGGTATATAGTATCTATATATGAGTTGGTATATTATAGACCTATAGACTGAATGGGTATATAGTATCTATATATGAGTTGGTATATTATAGACCTATAGACTGAATGGGTATATAGTATCTATATATGAGTTGGTATATTATAGACTGAATGGGTATATAGTATCTATATATGAGTTGGTATATTATAGACCTATAGACTGAATGGGTATATAGTATCTATATATGAGTTGGTCTATTATAGACTGAATGGGTATATAGTATCTATATATGAGTTGGTCTATTATAGACTGAATGGGTATATAGTATCTATATATGAGTTGGTCTATTATAGACTGAATTGGTATATAGTATCTATATATGAGTTGGTCTATTATAGACTGAATGGGTATATAGTATCTATATATGAGTTGGTATATTATAGACTGAATGGGTATATAGTATCTATATATGAGTTGGTCTATTATAGACTGAATTGGTATATAGTATCTATATATGAGGTGGTATATTATAGACTGAATGGGTATATAGTATCTATATATGAGTTGGTATATTATAGACCTATAGACTGAATTGGTATATAGTATCTATATATATGAGGTGGTATATTATAGACTGAATGGGTATATAGTATCTATATATGAGTTGGTATATTATAGACCTATAGACTGAATTGGTATATAGTATCTATATATGAGTTGGTCTATTATAGACTGAATGGGTATATAGTATCTATATATGAGTTGGTATATTATAGACCTATAGACTGAATGGGTATATAGTATCTATATATGAGTTGGTCTATTATAGACTGAATGGGTATATAGTATCTATATATGAGTTGGTATATTATAGACCTATAGACTGAATGGGTATATAGTATCTATATATGAGTTGGTATATTATAGACTGAATGGGTATATAGTATCTATATATGAGTTGGTCTATTATAGACTGATTGGGTATATATTATCTATATATGAGTTGGTATATTATAGACTGAATGGGTATATAGTATCTATATGTGAGTTGGTATATTATAGACTGAATGGGTATATAGTATATACATACAGTACCAGTAAAAAGATTGGATATCTACTCATTCAAGGTTTTTCTATATTTCTACTTTTTTTACAGAATAATAGTGAAGACATCAAAACTATGAAATTTCAAATATGGAATCATGTAGTAACCATCATTTTTTTAAACAAATCAAAATATATTTTATATTTGAGATTTTATAAAGGGTTCTTCAATGGGGACAGCCGAAGAACCCTTTCGGAACCCTTTTTTCTAAGAGTGTAGAACCGTACTGAACTGATATTCTAGAACCGTACTGAACATATATTCTAGAACCTTACTGAACTGATATTCTAGAACTTTACTGAATATATATTCTAGAACCTTACTGAACTGATATTCTAGAACTTTACTGAACATATATTCTACAACCTTACTGAACTGATATTCTAGAACCTTACTGAACTGATATTCTAGAACTTTACTGAACATATATTCTAGAACCTTACTGAACTGATATTCTAGAACTTTACTGAACTGATATTCTAGAACCTTACCTGAACTGATATTCTAGAACCTTACCTGAACTGATATTCTAGAACCTCACTGAACTGATATTCTAGAACCTTGCTGAACTGATATTCTAGAACCTCACTGAACTGATATTCTAGAACCTTACTGAACTGATATTCTAGAACCTTACTGAACTAATATTCTAGAACCTTACTGAACTGATCCAGACCCATAAAATGGAAGTAAAGTGCTTCAATGAATCCAACTCGTAAAAAATGTTTTAATTACAATGAAAAGTGAAGAAAAACACATCATTAATAATAATAATCTCACCAGGATAATGTTTTTATTCAGGGACAACGGCCTGATGCTATTGGTCAAGACCAGACAATCAATCAATCAATCAAATGTATTTATAAAGCCTCAGCAGATGTCACAAAGTGCTTAACCAGAAAACCAGCCTGAAACCCCCAGCATGTCTGATGTTATCAGGGTCAATTTAAATTACAGACGATTCACAAAGTGAACCAAACTCCAATTCAAACTCAAAATGTTCCTAATTTAAAAGTTTTGAAGATAATTAGATTTGGAATGTTTGTGAACTTCCTGAATTGACTGAAATTTAAATGGAATTTGACCCCAATCCTGGTTGTTATTGGTCAAGACCAGACAAGGGCTGATGTTATTGGTCAAGAGCAGACAAGGGCTGATGTTATTGGTCAAGACTGTTCTACTCTATTTCAGTGTGTTCTTTTCTCACAAGGCACTGCACACTCAGGAGTCCAGTTCTGACCTTCATGAAGTGTGTTTAAGCGTGCATTCATAAGTGCATGTGTTTGTGTGTGTGTGTCTGTCTGCGTGTGTGAGAATTTACGTCTGTCCGTGTGTCTGCGTCCGTGTGTCTGCGTCCGTGTGTCTGCGTCCGTGTGTCTGTGTGAGGGTCTGTTTACTGGTCCTTCTTGCTCATCATGTGTCTGTTGTACTGGGAGTCAGTGTGCAGTATCTTGTCCCACCAGGTAAAGGTTGAGGCGTAGTTCCCTACGAAGTTCATATGGTGGAAGTCATGGAAACGAGCTCCGGCATAGAACGGGATCAGGTGGAGAGGGTTGAGAGGGATGTCATACCCACTGGAGAGAGGAGAGGGGAGAGAGGAGGGAGAGGAGGAGAGAGGGGAGGGAGAGAGAGGAGGAGAGAGGGAGGAGAGGAGAGGAGAGGAGAGGAGAGGAGAGGAGAGGAGAGGAGAGGAGAGGAGAGGAGAGGAGAGGAGAGGGAGAGGGGAGGACAGAGGGGAGGAGAGAGGGAGGGGAGAGAGAGAGAGAGGAGAGAGCGAGGGAGGAGGAGAGGGGAGGACAGAGGGGAGGAGAGAGGGAGAGGAGAGGAGAGGAGGAGGACAGAGGGAGGGAGGACGGGAGGGAGAGAGAGAGGAGGTGAGAGGGAGGGAGGATAGAGGAGGGAGGAGAGAGGGAGGAGAGAGGGAGGAGAGGAGAGGAGAGGAGAGGAGAGGAGAGGAGAGGAGAGGAGAGGAGAGGAGAGGGAGAGGGGAGGACAGAGGGGAGGAGAGAGGGAGGGGAGAGGGAGGGGAGAGGGGAGGAGAGAGGGAGAGGAGAGGAGAGGAGGAGGACAGAGGGAGGGAGGACGGGAGGGAGAGAGAGAGGAGGTGAGAGGGAGGGAGGATAGAGGAGGGAGGGAGGGAGGAGAGAGGAGGAGAGAGGGAGTGAGGAGAGAGGGAGGATAGAGGAGAGGGAGGAGAGGAAAGGAAGAGAGAAAGGAGAGAGGGAGGAGAGTGGAGGAGAGGGGGAGTGAGGAGGGAGGGAGGATAGAGGAGAGAGAGGAGAGGAAAGGAAGAGAGAAAGGAAGTGAGGAGAGAGGGAGGGAGGAGAAGAAAGGAAGAGAGAAAGGAAGTGAGGAGATAGGGAGGAGAGGAAAGGAAGTGAGGAGGGAGGGAGGAGAGTAAAGGAAGAGAGAAAGT
>NW_026600217.1:272787-302787 GCF_029448725.1 Salvelinus fontinalis
GGTAGTAGTTCAGTAGATGCATAGTATTATTATAGTAACATTATAGTAGTAGTATTGTAGTATTATGGTAATACTATAGAAGTAGTATAGTAGTGGTATTGTAATAGTATAGTAATAGTATTATAGTAGTAGTATAGTAGTGGTATAGTAGTATTATAGAAGTGGTAGTAGTTCAGTAGATGCATAGTATTATTATAGTAATAGTATAGTAGCAGTATAGTAGTATTATAGTAATAGTATAGTAGTAGTATTGTGGTATTATGGTAATACTATAGAAGTAGTATAGTAGTGGTATTGTAATAGTATAGTAATAGTATTATAGTGGTAGTATAGTAGTGGTATAGTAGTATTATAGAAGTGGTAGAGTAGTTCAGTACATGCATAGTATTATTATAGTAATAGTATAGTAGCAGTATAGTAGTATTATAGTAATAGTATAGTAGTAGTATTGTAGTATTATAGAAGTGGTAGAGTAGTTCAGTACATGCATAGTATTATTATAGTAATAGTATAGTAGCAGTATAGTAGTATTATAGTAATAGTATAGTAGTAGTATAATAGTATTATAGAAGTGGTAGAGTAGTTCAGTACATGCATAGTATTATTACAGTAATAGTATAGTAGCAGTATAGTAGTATTATGGTAATAGTATAGTAGTAGTAGTATCATATTAATAGTATAGTATTAGCATATTAGTAGTATAGTAATAGCATATTAGTAGTATAGTAGTATTATAGTAATACTATGGCAGTAGTATAGTAGTATTATAGTAGTAGTGCGGTAGTGTGGTAGTAGTAGTAGTAGTATAGAAGTCTAGTAGTAGTATAGTAGTATTATATTAGTAAAGCAGTATTATAGTGGTAGCATATTATTAGTAGCATTATAGTTGTACAGTTGTTTAGTAGTAGTATATTGGTAGTAAAGCAATCGTATAGAAGTAGTACACTAATAGTATAGTAGTAGTATAGAAGTATAGTAGTAGTATAGTAGTAGTAGTAGTAGTAGTATAGTAATAGCATTATTACCCCCAGGCGTATTGTAGTGAAGGCTGAAGAGGGTTGTCAGGTAAAACTGTAGTAGTGTAGTAGTAGTATAGTAGTGGTATAGTAGTAGTATAGTAGTGGTATAGTAGTAGTATAGTAGTGGTACAGTAATAGTATTATAGTAGTAGTATAGTAGTATTACCCCCAGGCGTATTGTAGGGAAGGCTGGAGAGGGTTGTCAGGTAAACTGTAGTAGTGTAGTAGTAGTATAGTAATAGTATAGTAGTATAGTAGTAGTATAGTAATAGTATAGTATTATAGTAGTATTATAGTAGTAGTATAGTAGTATTACCCCCAGGCGTATTGTAGTGAAGGCTGGAGAGGGTTGTCAGGTAAAACTGTAGTAGTGTAGTAGTAGTATAGTAGTAGTATAGTAGTAGTATAGTATTAAAGTAGTAGTATAGTAATAGTATAGTATTATAGTAGTAGTATAGTAGTAGTATAGTAGTATTACCCCCAGGCGTATTGTAGTGAAGGCTGAAGAGGGTTGTCAGGTAAAACTGTAGTAGGGTAGTAGTAGTATAGTAGTAGTATAGTAATAGTATAGTATTATAGTAGTAGTATAGTAATAGTATAGTATTATAGTAGTAGTATAGTAGTAGTATAGTATTATTACCCCCAGGCGTATTGTAGGGAAGGCTGGAGAGGGTTGTCAGGTAACACTGTAGTAGTTCAGTAGTAGTATAGTATTATAGTAGTAGTATAGTATTATAGTAGTAGTATAGTAGTATTATAGTAGTATTATAGTAGTAGTATTAGTAATATTACCCCCAGGCGTATTGTAGGGAAGGCTGGAGAGGGTTGTCAGGTAACACTGTAGTAGTTTAGTAGTAGTATAGTAGTATAGTAATAGTATAGTAGTATTACCCCCAGGCATATTGTAGTGAAGGCTGGAGAGGGTTGTCAGGTAACACTGTAGTAGTTTAGTAGTAGTATAGTATTATAGCAGTAGTATAGTAGTAGTATAGTAGTATTACCCCCAGGCATATTGTAGTGAAGGCTGCAGAGGGTTGTCAGGTAACACTGTAGTAGTTTAGTAGTAGTATAGTATTATAGTAGTAGTAATAGTAGTAGTATAGTAGTAGTATAGTATTATAGTAGTAGTATAGTAGTAGTATAGTAATATTACCCCTAGGCGTATTGTAGGGAAGGCTGGAGAGGGTTGTCAGGTAACACTGTAGTAGTTTAGTAGTAGTATAGTAGTAGTATAGTATTATAGTAATAGTATAGTATTATTACCCCCAGGCGTATTGTAGTGAAGGCTGGAGAGGGTTGTCAGGTAACACAGCATCAACATATTCCACGGCCAGGAAGGCAGAGGACAAGATGGTGGCCGTACTGTTCACCTCCATTCTGATTGGCTGGTGGGGATGTGCTGGGAGGAGACTGGACAACACTGAGAACACAAACACACACATTCATATCAATTGGCTCTGACCAGGGAGAGGCCCTGGGCAAACACAGTAATGTTTTATACATTAACTAGACTAGACAACAACACACACACACACAACAAACACTCACACACACACACACACACACACACACACTGCATAGCCATTAATCAAATAACGACCATATTGTTTGTTTTTAGTAGAAATTAGTAGAAATAAATGCTGCACAAAATAAATAAGATGGTAAAAGACCTGGACAGAGATATACAGGGGAAACCTCTGGACTAACCAGGACATATAACAGAGATATACAGGGGAAACCTCTGGACTAACCAGGACATATAACAGAGATATACAGGGGAAAACCTCTGGTCTAACCAGGACATATAACAGAGATATACAGGGGAAACCTCTGGACTAACCAGGACATATAACAGAGATATACAGGGGAAAACCTCTGGTCTAACCAGGACATATAACAGGGATATACAGGGGAAACCTCTGGTCTAACCAGGACATATAACAGAGATATACAGGGGAAACCTCTGGTCTAACCAGGACATATAACAGAGATATACAGGGGAAACCTCTGGTCTAACCAGGACATATAACAGGGGAAACCTCTGGTCTAACCAGGACATATAACAGAGATATAACAGGGAAAACCTCTGGACTAACCAGGACATATAACAGAGATATACAGGGGAAACCTCTGGTCTAACCAGGACATATAACAGGGAAAACCTCTGGTCTAACCAGGACATATAACAGGGAAAACATCTGGTCTAACCAGGACATATAACAGAGATATACAGGGAAAACCTCTGGTCTAACCAGGACATATAACAGAGATATACAGGGGAAACCTCTGGTCTAACCAGGACATATAACAGAGATATACAGGGGAAACCTCTGGTCTAACCAGGACATATAACAGAGATATACAGGGGAAACCTCTGGTCTAACCAGGACATATAACAGGGAAAACCTCTGGTCTAACCAGGACATATAACAGAGATATACAGGGGAAAACCTCTGGTCTAACCAGGACATATAACAGAGATATACAGGGAAAACCTCTGGTCTAACCAGGACATATAACAGAGATATACAGGGAAAACCTCTGGTCTAACCAGGACATATAACAGGGGAAACCTCTGGTCTAACCAGGACATATAACAGAGATATAACAGGGGAAACCTCTGGTCTAACCAGGACATATAACAGAGATATACAGGGGAAACCTCTGGTCTAACCAGGACATATAACAGAGATATACAGGGGAAACCTCTGGTCTAACCAGGACATATAACAGAGATATACAGGGAAAACCTCTGGACTAACCAGGACATATAACAGAGATATACAGGGAAAACCTCTGGTCTAACCAGGACATATAACAGGGGAAACCTCTGGTCTAACCAGGACATATAACAGAGATATACAGGGGAAACCTCTGGACTAACCAGGACATATAACAGAGATATACAGGGGAAACCTCTGGACTAACCAGGACATATAACAGAGATATACAGGGGAAACCTCTGGTCTAACCAGGACATATAACAGGGAAACCCTCTGGTCTAACCAGGACATATAACAGAGATATACAGGGGAAACCTCTGGTCTAACCAGGACATATAACAGAGATATACAGGGGAAACCTCTGGACTAACCAGGACATATAACAGGGAAAACCTCTGGTCTAACCAGGACATATAACAGAGATATACAGGGGAAACCTCTGGACTAACCAGGACATATAACAGGGAAAACCTCTGGTCTAACCAGGACATATAACAGAGATATACAGGGGAAACCTCTGGTCTAACCAGGACATATAACAGAGATATACAGGGAAAACCTCTGGTCTAACCAGGACATATAACAGGGAAAACCTCTGGTCTAACCAGGACATATAACAGAGATATACAGGGAAAACCTCTGGTCTAACCAGGACATATAACAGAGATATACAGGGAAAACCTCTGGTCTAACCAGGACATATAACAGAGATATACAGGGGAAACCTCTGGACTAACCAGGACATATAACAGAGATATACAGGGGAAACCTCTGGACTAACCAGGACATATAACAGAGATATACAGGGGAAACCTCTGGTCTAACCAGGACATATAACAGGGAAAACCTCTGGTCTAACCAGGACATATAACAGAGATATACAGGGGAAACCTCTGGTCTAACCAGGACATATAACAGAGATATACAGGGGAAACCTCTGGACTAACCAGGACATATAACAGGGAAAACCTCTGGTCTAACCAGGACATATAACAGAGATATACAGGGGAAACCTCTGGACTAACCAGGACATATAACAGGGAAAACCTCTGGTCTAACCAGGACATATAACAGAGATATACAGGGGAAACCTCTGGTCTAACCAGGACATATAACAGAGATATACAGGGAAAACCTCTGGTCTAACCAGGACATATAACAGGGAAAACCTCTGGTCTAACCAGGACATATAACAGGGAAAACCTCTGGTCTAACCAGGACATATAACAGAGATATACAGGGGAAACCTCTGGTCTAACCAGGACATATAACAGAGATATACAGGGAAAACCTCTGGTCTAACCAGGACATATAACAGAGATATACAGGGGAAACCCTCTGGTCTAACCAGGACATATAACAGGGAAAACCTCTGGTCTAACCAGGACATATAACAGAGATATACAGGGGAAACCCTCTGGTCTAACCAGGACATATAACAGAGATATACAGGGAAAACCTCTGGTCTAACCAGGACATATAACAGGGAAAACCTCTGGTCTAACCAGGACATATAACAGGGAAAACCTCTGGTCTAACCAGGACATATAACAGAGATATACAGGGGAAACCTCTGGTCTAACCAGGACATATAACAGAGATATACAGGGGAAACCTCTGGTCTAACCAGGACATATAACAGAGATATACAGGGAAAACCTCTGGTCTAACCAGGACATATAACAGAGATATACAGGGAAAAATGTAGTAAATATATTTTATATTTGAGATTCTTCAAAGTAGCCACCCTTTCCCTTGATGACAGCTAGAATGCTTTTCCAACAGTCTTGAAGGAGTTCCCACATATGCTGAGCACTTGTTGGCTGCTTTTCCTTCACTCTGCGGTCCAACTCATCCCAAACCATCTCATTTGGGTTGAGGTCAGGTGATTGTGGAGGCCAGGTCATCTGATGCAGCACTCGATCACTCTCCTTCTTGGTCAAATAGCCCTTACACAGCCTGGAGGTGTGTTAGGTCATCGTCCTGTTGAAAAGCAAATCACACCTCCTCCTCCATGCTTCACGGTGGGAACCACACCATCACACCTCCTCCTCCGTGCTTCAAGGTGGGAACCACACCTGCAGAGATGATCCGTTCCGCCACACCGCGTCTCACAAAGACATGGCGGTTGGAACCAAAAATCTCAAATTTCAATCTCATCAGACCAAAGTACATTTCCACTGGTCTAATGTTCATTGCTCGTGTTTCTTGGCCCAATCAAGTCTCTTCTTATTATTGGTGTCCTTTAGTAGTGGTTTCTTTGGAGCAATTCGACCATGAAGGCCTGATTCACACAGTCTCCTATGAACAGTTGATATTGAGATGTGTCTGTTATCTTGAACTCTGTGAAGCATTTATTTGGGCTGCAATCTGAGGTGCAGTTAAGTCTAATGTCCTCTGCAGCAGAGGGAACTCTGCGTCTTCCTTTCCTGTGGCGGTCCTCATCAGAGCCAGTTTCATCATACCACTTGAAGAAACGTTCAGTTCTTGAAATGTTCCGTATTGACTGACCTTCATGTCTTAAAGAAATGATGGACTGTCATTTCTCTTTGCTTATTTGAGCTGTTCTTGCCATAATATGGACTTGGTCTTTTACCAAATAGGGCTATCTTCTGTATACCACCCCTACCTTGTCACAACACAACTGATTACCTCAAACGCCTTATTAAGATTGAAAGAAATTCCACAAATTAACTTTTAAACCTCTCTGGGATCGGTGGGACGCTTGCGTCCCAACAGCCTGTTAAAATGTAGAGCGCCAGATTCAAAAAAAATCTATAAAATCAAACTTTATTAAATTACACATATAAGATACCAAATTAAAACTACACTCGTTGTGAATCCAGCCAACATGTCAGATTTCAAAAAGGCTTTTCGGCGAAAGCAAACGATGCTATTATCTGAGGATACACCATAGTAAACAAAGAGAGAGAAGCATATTTCAACCATGCCGGCGCTACTCAAAACGCAGAAATATAATATAAAACATGCATTACCTTTGACGAGATTATTTTGTTGGCACTCCAATATGTCCCATAAACATCACAAATGGTCCTTTAGTTCGATTAATTCCGTCCATATATATCCAAATTGTCCATTTATTTGGCGCCGTTGTACCAGGAAAAACAGCGTTCAATTTGCACAAAATCACGACAAAATATCTAAAAAAAAATTCCTCTAAACTTTGCCAAAACATTTCAAAGTACTTTTGTAATACAACTTAAGGTATTTGTAAACGTTAATAATCGATCAAATTGAAGACAGGTCAATCTGTTTTCAATACAGGATATCAACAAACTCACGGTACTTTTCAAGTCTTGCTCAACTCTCAAACATAAACAAACGACGTCACTCCACTTCCGGGTCAATATCTTTCTCAGTTGACTATTGAAAAACCTTAACCTTTTTCCATACAATGGCGACATCCAGTGGAAGCAGTAGAAACTGCGTGTATACTGATTAGAATTCTGGTTTGCCCATGACAATCCATTGAACATACAGGAACTTAACAATAAAAAAGTTAGTCCTCAGGGTTTTGACTGCTATATACGTTCTGTTATACTTACAGATATGATTCAAACAGTTTTAGAAACTTCAGAGTGTTTTCTATCCAAATCTACTAATAATATGCATATCTTATATTCTGGGGATGAGTAGCACGAAGTTGAAATTGCGCACGCTATTTTTCCCTAAGTGAAAACTCTGCACCCTATCCTCAAGAAGTTTTAAGAAGGCACACCTGTTAATTGAAATGCATTCCAGGTGACTACCTCATGAAGCATGTTGAGAGAATGCCAAGATTGTGCAAAGCTGTCATCAAGGCAAAAAAGGGTGGCTACTTTGAAGAATCTCAAATATAAAATATATATTTTTAACAATAAAGAGAAGGGATTTTATAACATACTGCAAAACAAATGACTAGAAATTAAGAAGAAAACAGATAAAAACAACAATTATACAGCGAAAGGGATTCATGTGTACAGATGAAATATGATTATTACTGTGCACAGATTGACAATGAGAAAGCCTATATCAGGACAAGGGATCACCAGTATGTGTAACGGATGTGAAATAGCTAGCGAGTTAGCGGGTACGCGCTAATAGCGTTTCAATCAGTTACGTCACTTGCTCTGAAACCTAGAAGTAGTGGTTCCTCTTTGCTCTGCAAGGGCCGCGGCTTTTGTGGAGCGATGGGTAACGACGCTTCGCGGGTGACTGTTGTTGATGTGTGCTGAAGGTCCCTGGTTCGCCCCGGGTATGGGCGAGGGGACGGTCAAAGGTATACTGTTACATATGGAAGATGACTGCTTGCATAACTGGAGGACAATGATACGGAGTTGAGATCCGTATTGGACCTGACCCATTATTATGTTATCGATCCGTTACAGACTCAACCCTTCTTATGCCCAATAAACAGTCTGATTAACTGGATTATGCGATTTATTAGTATGAAAAAAAATGTCAGTAAACGTTTTTACAATCCTCACTAGATGTTATAGAAACATTAAACTTGCCGCTTTAAAGGAGTGTTTAAAAAATAAATAAAATTGGTTTTGTTTTCTCAACTCAGTTAAATATAGTCTAAAACAACTCAGCTGTAAGACTTCCGAAACATCCAGTGTCCCTTTGGGTAACGTAGCAACGCTTCTGCGTCGGTTACATACGTAGACTACTCTTCACACCGAGTTTCTCTTACCGATGGGTAACGTAGCAATGTTTCTGCGTCGGTTACATACGTAGACTACTCTTCACACCGAGTTTCTCTTACCGATGGGTAACGTAGCAATGTTTCTGCGTCGGTTACATACGTAGACTACTCTTCACACCGAGTTTCTCTTACCGATGGGTAACGTAGCAATGTTTCTGCGTCGGTTACATACGTAGACTACTCTTCGCACCGAGTTTCTCTTACCGATGGGTAACGTAGCAATGTTTCTGCGTCGGTTACATACGTAGACTACTCTTCGCACCGAGTTTCTCTTACCGATGGGTAACGTAGCAATGTTTCTGCGTCGGTTACATACGTAGACTACTCTTCGCACCGAGTTTCTCTTACCGATGGGTAACGTAGCAATGTTTCTGCGTCGGTTACATACGTAGACTACTCTTCGCACCGAGTTTCTCTTACCGATGGGTAACGTAGCAATGTTTCTGCGTCGGTTACATACGTAGACTACTCTTCGCACCGAGTTTCTCTTACCGATGGGTAGCGTAGCAATGTTTCTGCGTCGGTTACATACGTAGACTACTCTTCGCACCGAGTTTCTCTTACCGATGGGTAGCGTAGCAATGTTTCTGCGTCGGTTACATACGTAGACTACTCTTCGCACCGAGTTTCTCTTACCGATGGGTAGCGTAGCAATGTTTCATTACTGCGTCGGTTACATACGTCGACTTCTCTTCGCACCGAGTTTCTCTTACCGTTGTGCATGTATCTGATCGTTGGATACTTTGTCTCGTTATGTGTCCGGTAAACAACAACCAGTTCAGGACCATATATCTGACCCATCTAACGCAACAGTCGGCATTAACAGTCGGTATTAAGCCCTATCTAGCATTAGACCGCTAAAGTTACTGCTGCGTTAGAATATAAAACAAATGTTTCGTTATTGATTAGATATAATAACATGAATATAATGTTAATATATTACCTTGGTGCCGCTGTGGGTCCGTCTACCTGAGTGAGAGGCTGCCGTGCGGCGACTAGTACAGTATAATCTACGAGCCTGATTGGACGAGGGGAGAGGAGACTGACGTCAGGGGGGCCGAACGGGCGCTCTGATTGGCCCTGGGAATGGAGTGATGATAGTGAGACGCGGAGTTCCTAAAGCAACGACCAATCAGCGAGCAGCAGGGCTTTCATAACGTCAGAGCGTTATAGAGGCAGTAGGAGGAGAGAGGATGGGGTGGTGGGTGTGGGTGTATGACCGTGTGTGTTTTGTAACCCAGCAAACTTTACAAAGAGTAACAGAGGTGTCCATTGGTCTCTCTCTCCCCCTCCAGGGAGATCCATATTGGACCAGACCCATTATGCAGCACATGTTGGTTCTAACCCAGCAGTAACATACATGACGCAGCACATGTTGGTTCTAACCCAGCAGTAACATACATGACGCAGCACATGTTGGTTCTAACCCAGCAGTAACCTACCTGATGCAGCACATGTTGGTTCTAACCCAGCAGTAACATACCTGATGCAGCACATGTTGGTTCTAACCCAGCAGTAACATACCTGATGCAGCACATGTTGGTTCTAACCCAGCAGTAACATACCTGATGCAGCACATGTTGGTTCTAACCCAGCAGTAACATACCTGATGCAGCACATGTTGGTTCTAACCCAGCAGTAACATACCTGATGCAGCACATGTTGGTTCTAACCCAGCAGTAACCTACCTGATGCAGCACATGTTGGTTCTAACCCAGCAGGAACATACCTGATGCAGCACATGTTGGTTCTAACCCAGCAGGAACATACCTGATGCAGCACATGTTGGTTCTAACCCAGCAGTAACATACCTGATGCAGCACATGTTGGTTCTAACCCAGCAGTAACATACCTGATGCATGTTGGTTCTAACCCAGCAGTAACCTACCTGATGCATGTTGGTTCTAACCCAGCAGTAACCTACCTGATGCAGCACATGTTGGTTCTAACCCAGCAGTAACATACCTGACACAGCACATGTTGGTTCTAACCCAGCAGTAACATACCTGATGCAGCACATGTTGGTTCTAACCCAGCAGTAACCTACCTGACACAGCACATATTGGTTCTAACCCAGCAGTAACCTACCTGATGCAGCACATGTTGGTTCTAACCCAGCAGTAACATACCTGATGCAGTACATGTTGGTTCTAACCCAGCAGTAACCTACCTGATGCAGCACATGTTGGTTCTAACCCAGCAGTAACCTACCTGATGCAGCACATGTTGGTTCTAACCCAGCAGTAACCTACCTGATGCAGCACATATTGGTTCTAACCCAGCAGTAACATACCTGATGCAGCACATGTTGGTTCTAACCCAGCAGTAACCTACCTGATGCAGCACATGTTGGTTCTAACCCAGCAGTAAGCTACCTGATGCAGCGCATGTTGGTTCTAACCCAGCAGTAACATACCTGATGCAGCGCATGTTGGTTCTAACCCAGCAGTAACCTACCTGATGCAGCGCATGTTGGTTCTAACCCAGCAGTAACCTACCTGATGCAGCACATGTTGGTTCTAACCCAGCAGTAACATACCTGATGCAGCACATGTTGGTTCTAACCCAGCAGTAACCTACCTGATGCAGCACATGTTGGTTCTAACCCAGCAGTAACCTACCTGATGCAGCACATATTGGTTCTAACCCAGCAGTAATACACCTGATGCAGCACATGTTGGTTCTAACCCAGCAGTAACATATCTGATGCAGCACATGTTGGTTCTAACACAGCAGTAACCTACCTGATGCAGCACATGTTGGTTCTAACCCAGCAGTAACACACCTGATGCAGCACATGTTGGTTCTAACCCAGCAGTAACCTACCTGACGCAGCACATATTGGTTCTAACCCAGCAGTAATACACCTGAATTAATCAAACTGTTGAATAGTGCCATCACAAGATCTATACAGAACACACGGTCACATAAACCAATTCTCTCGTTCACTGTCAGGTCAAAGTGCGTCCATAATGTCGTCGCCTCCAAAATTATTGGCACCTTGACAAAGATGGTAAATCATTTCGACATCTTTCTTAGATTGAATTTAGTTCTGATCCAAACTCATTTATTCTGTCAGGATAAAACAACTGGTGTTCTGATCCAAACTCATTTATTCTGTCAGGACAAAAACAAACAGACTCAGAAATATTTACACAAGTCAAAAAGAAAACAAAGATGATGTACTGTCCAGAAGAGAGAGAGAGATGTTCGAGGGGTGCAGCGGGGAGACTAGCTGAGGCCTGTTCCAGGAAGGCCAGGGGTCCAGGTGGAGGGAGAGAGATGTGTTAGGTCTGTTTGAGGGGTGCAGCGGGGAGACTAGCTGAGGCCTGTTCCAGGAAGGCCAGGGGTCCAGGTGGAGGGAGAGAGATGTGTTAGGTCTGTTTGAGGGGTGCAGCGGGGAGACTAGCTGAGGCCTGTTCCAGGAAGACCAGGGGTCCAGGTGGAGGGAGAGAGATGTGTTAGGTCTGTTTGAGGGGTGCAGCGGGGAGACTAGCTGAGGCCTGTTCCAGGAAGACCAGGGGTCCAGGTGGAGGGAGAGAGATGTGTTAGGTCTGTTTGAGGGGTGCAGCGGGGAGACTAGCTGAGGCCTGTTCCAGGAAGACCAGGGGTCCAGGTGGAGGGAGATCTGACGGTTTACGATGCTGGACACTGACATCCTCCAGAACCTACAGACACAACCAGACACACATTACCTACAGACAGAACCAGACATTACCTACAGACAGAACCAGACACACATTACCTACAGACCTGTTATATCTTAAAGGACCAGAACCAGACACACATTACCTACAGACAGAACCAGACACACATTACCTACAGACAGAACCAGACACACATTACCTACAGACACACATTACCTACAGACAGAACCAGACACACATTACCTACAGACACACATTACCTACAGACAGAACCAGACACACATTACCTACAGACAGAACCAGACACACATTACCTACAGACAGAACCAGACACACATTACCTACAGACAGAACCAGACACACATTACCTACAGACAGAACCAGACACACATTACCTACAGACACAACCAGACTCACATTACCTACAGACACACATTACCTACAGACAGAACCAGACACACATTACCTACAGACAGAACCAGACACACATTACCTACAGACAGAACCAGACACACATTACCTACAGACAGAACCAGACACACATTACCTACAGACACAACAGACACACATTACCTACAGCCAGAACCAGACACACATTACCTACAGACAGAACCAGACACACATTACCTACAGACAGAACCAGACACACATTACCTACAGACAGAACCAGACACACATTACCTACAGACCTGTTATATCTTAAAGGACCAGAACCTACAGACAGAACCAGACACACATTACCTACAGACCTGTTATATCTTAAAGGGACCGCATTCTCATTAATTTGATATAAATCTTGAAGCCCGTTCAAAACCAGAATGAGACAGGATCCAGGAAGTGATGCGGCACTGAGCCAGCAAACGAGACCATGGCCTTTTCTCAATTAGATTTGCTCAACTCCTCCGCCCCCCTCTCGTCTCCTTTCCTAAAAGGTCAAAGGTAATCAAGGAGAGGCGGCGAGGAGGGAAAGTGGACTAAAACACGCTTGTATGAAATGAGACTCCTCCACAGGTAAATTATGATTCCAGGGGTGGATCGCAACATGAAAAGGTGTATAGTGACAGACTAATGTAGCAAGACATTTCTAGATAAAAGGATCGCAACATGAAAAGGTGTATAGTGGCAGACTAATGTAGCTAGTTGTACAAGACATTTCTAGATAAAAGGTTAAGTAGCGTATCGTTTCTCCTCCCAGAAAACAAAGGAGGGAGTGTCAGATTTCAAAAGTCTTCTGTGAAGGACGCATGTAGGATAAACTTGTGCTTCCTGGTCAAAAGGATGCTATGGAGGAGGGAGGACTCTGCTTCCTGGTCAAAAGGAGGGGAGGACTCTGCTTCCTGGTCAACAGGAAGGAAGGACTCTGCTTCCTGGTCAAAAGGAGGGGAGGACTCTGCTTCCTGGTCAAAAGGATGTTATGGAGGAGGGGAGGACTCTGCTTCCTGGTCAAAAGGAAGGAAGGACTCTGCTTCCTGGTCAAAAGGAGGGGAGGACTCTGCTTCCTGGTCAAAAGGATGTTATGGAGGAGGGGAGGACTCTGCTTCCTGGTCAAAAGGAAGGAAGGACTCTGCTTCCTGGTCAAAAGGAGGGGAGGACTCTGCTTCCTGGTCAAAAGGAGGGGAGGACTCTGCTTCCTGGTCAAAAGGAGGGGAGGACTCTGCTTCCTGGTCAAAAGGAGGGGAGGACTCTGCTTCCTGGTCAAAAGGAAGGAAGGACTCTGCTTCCTGGTCAAAAGGAGGCTATGGAGGAGGGGAGGACTGTCTTCTGTTTTCCTACTAACATTTACACTCCTCAACAACTGTGCAGTTTCCGGGTCACGGAGGACGTACCTGCTGCCAGTGGTGCAGCTTAGACAGGTGTTTCTGAACAAGCAGCTCTTTCCTCTGGAGTTCATTCCGCAGCTCAGACACATCCTGGAGAGAAGAGAGAGAGAGAGAAGAGAGAAGGAGAGAGAAGAGAGAGGGAGAGAGAGAGAAGAGATGGACTAGCTGTTAACAGCAGAGGGAGGCTGTCCTAACACCACAACATCACCATACTGGTGAAGTTTCCCCATACATACAGCTCCAGGGTGAATTTTCCCCCTAGGTACAGATCTAAGATCAGCTTCCCCTCCCCCAATCCTAACATTAACCATTAGTGGGGAAAATGTAACACTGATCCAAGATCAGCATCTAGGGGCGACTTCACCCTAATCAATATAGAGCCATCAAATTCACCAGAACCCAGTTCCACTGGTGTTCCCCTCTAATCAGGGACTGATTTAGACCTGGGACAACAGGTGGGTGATTCCCCTCTAATCAGGGACTGATTTAGACCTGGGACAACAGGTGGGTGATTCCCCTCTAATCAGGGATTGATTTAGACCTGGGATACCAGGTGGGTGATTCCCCTCTAATCAGGGATTGATTTAGACCTGGGACAACAGGTGGGTGATTCCCCTCTAATCAGGGATTGATTTAGACCTGGGACACCAGGTGGGTGATTCCCCTCTAATCAGGGACTGATTTAGACCTGGGACACCAGGTGGGTTATTCCCCTCTAATCAGGGACTGATTTAGACCTGGGACACCAGGTGGGTGATTCCCCTCTAATCAGGGCCTGATTTAGACCTGGGACACCAGGTGGGTGATTCCCCTCTAATCAGGGCCTGATTTAGACCTGGGACACCAGGTGGGTGATTCCCCTCCGAACAGGGACTGATTTAGACCTGGGACACCAGGTAGGTGATTCCCCTCCGAACAGGGACTGGTTTAGACCTGGGACACCAGGTGGGTGATTACCCCTCTAACCAGGGACTGATTTAGACCTGAGACACCAGGTGGGTGATTCCCCTCTAATCAGGGACTGAGTTAGACCTGGGACACCAGGTGGGTGCTATTAAATGACCATGTAGAACAGCAAAGCTGGTAGGGTAAGAATGGAATAGTCCTGGTATACAGTATCACCTACCTCTCTGACCACCTGGTCAGGTAAGAATGGAATAGTCCTGGTATACAGTATCACCTACCTCTTTGACCACCTGGTCAGGTAAGAATGGAATAGTCCTGGTATACAGTATCACCTACCTCTCTGATCACCTGGTCAGGTAAGAATGGAATAGTCCTGGTATACAGTATCACCTACCTCTTTGACCACCTGGTCAGGTAAGAATGGAATAGTCCTGGTATACAGTATCACCTACCTCTCTGACCAGCTGGTCAGGTAAGAATGGAATAGTCCTGGTATACAGTATCACCTACCTCTGATCACCTGGTCAGGTAAGAATGGAATAGTCCTGGTATACAGTATCACCTACCTCTTTGATCACCTGGTCAGGTAAGAATGGAATAGTCCTGGTATACAGTATCACCTACCTCTCTGACCACCTGGTCAGGTAAGAATGGAATAGTCCTGGTATACAGTATCACCTACCTCTTTGACCACCTGGTCAGGTAAGAATGGAATAGTCCTGGTATACAGTATCACCTACCTCTTTGACCACCTGGTCAGGTAAGAATGGAATAGTCCTGGTATACAGTATCACCTACCTCTTTGACCACCTGGTCAGGTATGAATGGAATAGTCCTGGTATACAGTATCACCTACCTCTCTGACCACCTGGTCAGGTAAGAATGGAATTATCCTGGTATACAGTATCACCTACCTCTCTGATCACCTGGTCAGGTAAGAATGGAATAGTCCTGGTATACAGTATCACCTACCTCTTTGACCACCTGGTCAGGTAAGAATGGAATAGTCCTGGTATACAGTATCACCTACCTCTTTGACCAGCTGGTCAGGTAAGAATGGAATAGTCCTGGTATACAGTATCACCTACCTCTCTGATCACCTGGTCAGGTAAGAATGGAATAGTCCTGGTATACAGTATCACCTACCTCTGATCACCTGGTCAGGTAAGAATGGAATAGTCCTGGTATACAGTATCACCTACCTCTTTGACCACCTGGTCAGGTAAGAATGGAATAGTCCTGGTATACAGTATCACCTACCTCTTTGACCACCTGGTCAGGTAAGAATGGAATAGTCCTGGTATACAGTATCACCTACCTCTTTGATCACCTGGTCAGGTAAGAATGGAATAGTCCTGGTATACAGTATCACCTACCTCTTTGACCAGCTGGTCAGGTAAGAATGGAATAGTCCTGGTATACAGTATCACCTACCTCTCTGATCACCTGGTCAGGTAAGAATGGAATAGTCCTGGTATACAGTATCACCTACCTCTGATCACCTGGTCAGGTAAGAATGGAATAGTCCTGGTATACAGTATCACCTACCTCTTTGACCACCTGGTCAGGTAAGAATGGAATAGTCCTGGTATACAGTACCACCTACCTCTGATCACCTGGTCAGGTAAGAATGGAATAGTCCTGGTATACAGTATCACCTACCTCTTTGACCAGCTGGTCAGGTAAGAATGGAATAGTCCTGGTATACAGTATCACCTACCTCTCTGACCACCTGGTCAGGTAAGAATGGAATAGTCCTGGTATACAGTATCACCTACCTCTTTGACCACCTGGTCGGGTTTCTGGACTGATAACTGAAGACGCTTCTGCAGGAAGAAACATTCTGTCTGTCTGGCAACATCCAGAAACTTCTGAATACACTGATCCACACCTGGGGAGACAGACAGGTTAGAGACAGAAACAGACAGGTTAAAGACAGACAGACAGGTTAGCGAGACAGACAGACAGACATGCAAGTCAGTTAATTTGAGCTAGATAAGCAAAGTAATGAAATAAATATGTTTTTTAATGAATGTGTTTCAAACTGTTTACAATGCAACTAGCTAACTGCCCCAAGGCTAGCCAACTCTCCTCCTCCTGAATTACTGGGTGTGCAAGATTTTGCTACAACCCTGCTTTTTCCAACCAGCTGCTCATCTGCTCATGATTGACTAAATCAGGTGTTAGAACAGGGCTGGAGCAAAACCATGCATACCCTGTCGCTATCCAGGAGGATGGCTGTTGGTCACCTAGGAGCTTGTCTGGGAATATGATGCCGTGTTTGAGTTGTAAACTTTACTGGTCTCACCTGTCCGAATTTCCTCCTGGTCGGTTCCGTTCACATAGTCTTGACTCACTAGGGACGCAAAGCAAGCCTGTTGACACAAGACAACTGGTTAACAGTTCACTACTAGCTTCAGTAACGCCAGGCCAGAGATACATGTAGTTAGCTAGCTTCAGTAACGCCAGGCCAGAGATACATGTAGTTAGCTAGCTTCAGTAACGCCAGGCCAGAGATACATGTACTTAGCTAGCTTCAGTAACGCCAGGCCAGAGATACATGTACTTAGCTAGCTTCAGTAACGCCAGGCCAGAGATGCATGTACCTAGCTAGATATAACATTACATTTAGTTACATATAAGTGCTAGTTGTGTCCAGGCAACCCAGCAAAGCATGAGACGTAAAGAATGCTTGCAGCCCAGGTTGATGGCACCTTAATTGGGGAGAACGGGCTCCGAGTGATGTCTGGAGCGTAAATCAATGTAATGGTATTAAATACATCTAACACATTGGTTTGGTTTCCAGGTGTTTGATGCCATTCGCTCTGTTCCAGACATTACGATGTGCCGCTGTCCCCTCAGCAGACGACACTGCTCTGCACAACAATGTAACGTTAGCTAGCTGACTACTAGCTGGCTTCGGTAACGCCAGACAAGTCCAACGGCTATGCTTCATTTAGGTAGTTGGTTACATTTCAAAAGAACGGTAACTTTGTGACTAACTGAAATACTGAGCATTAACCACATACAACAGTGTCTTTGGTAAGCAGTTAGCGCTATCTAGCTAGTAGACCAGTAGCGTGATGTGCTATCTAGTATCACAACGTTAGCTATACCACGGCTGGCTAGGCTAGCTGGTATCATTACGTTAGCTATACCACGGCTGGCTAGGCTAGCTAGTATCGTTACGTTAGCTATACCACAGCTAGCTAGTATCATTACGTTAGCTATACCGTTGGCAGAATACCTGACCACTGTGACTGACCCAAACTTAAGGAAAGCTTTGACTATGTACAGACTCAGTGAGCATAGCCTTGCTATTGAGAAAGGCCGCCGTAGGCAGACATGGCTCTCAAGAGAAGACAGGCTATGTGCTCACTGCCCACAACATGAGGTGGAAACTGAGCTGCACTTCCTAACCTCCTGCCAAATGTATGACCATATTAGAGAGACATATTTCCCTCAGATTACACAGATCCACAAAGAATTCCAAAACAAATCCAATTTTGATAAACTCCCATATCTACTGGGTGAAATTCCACAGTGTGCCATCACAGCAGCAAGATTTGTGACCTGTTGCCACAAGAAAAGGGCAACCAGTGAAGAACAAACACCATTGTAAATACAACCCATATTTATGTTTATTTATTTTAACTTGTGTGCTTTAACCATTTGTACATTGTTACAACACTGTATATATATAATATGACATTTGTAATGTCTTTGTTTTGAAACTTCTGTATGTGTAATGTTTACTGTTAATTTTTTTCTTCACTTTTGTATATTATCTACCTCACTTGCTTTGGCAATGTTAACACATGTTTCCCATGCCAATAAAGCCCCTTGAATTGAATATACCACGGGTAGCTAGGCTAGCTAGTATCATTACGTTAGCTATACCACGGCTGGCTAGGCTAGTTAGTATCATTACGTTAGCTATACCACGGCTGGCTAGGCTAGCTAGTATCGTTACGTTAGCTATACCACAGCTAGCTAGTATCATTACGTTAGCTATACCACGGGTAGCTAGGCTAGCTAGTATCATTACGTTAGCTATACCACGGGTAGCTAGGCTAGCTAGTGTCATTACGTTAGCTATACCACGGGTAGCTAGGCTAGCTAGTGTCATTACGTTAGCTATACCACGGGTAGCTAGGCTAGCTAGTGTCATTACGTTAGCTATACCACAGCTAGCTAGTATCATTACGTTGGCTATACCACGGGTGGCTAGGCTAGCTAGTATCATTACGTTAGCTATACCACGACTGGCTAGCGTCCACCAGGACAGTGGAGTTGTCGCTCTCGTACCTCGAAAGAAGCCTCTAGGTCGTCTACCAGAGTGTTGGGGCCCTGGACCCTGTTCCCTGGAGCTCCAGACAGTAGTCCCGGCTGACCCGGGCCGCCGACAGTATGAGGACCAGCGGACTGCTGGCCGGGGAACATCCCGCTGCCCATGGAGGAAGACATATTGAATGGTTGTTTGTACCAGTCGGTGATGCCGCTGCTCGCAGTGCGCAGGACATGCCACACTGGCTGACCAATTTAATAGGTTCTACTAAATGACTATATATTTAAAAAAAAGTTTGATTAAAATAAATGTTTTGCAATTAAAACAATTTGACATTTACATGCAGTTATAGTGACAAGACACATTGATCCTCCAAAATGTTTTTATTGGTGTTTTATTTAAATGACATGATAATATTGGCAATAATAATATTTTATAGTTTTTGTGTGCATAAGTGCATACCAAATTCAGCATTAGCGTTTCTCCCACAACTACCGGACAGAGGTTGGTTTACTGACTGTCACTGAAGCCTAGTTTTTACTCTACGTATGTAACGCAAGAACGCTACGCAAAAGAGCGTTCTTGCATCCGGTTATAAATTGCAGGGCTGCGTAGTTTTGCTACGCAACAACATTCTGCATAGCTACTTGTAGTTACCGTTACAAAATAAGATTCCAGTCGACAAGTGGTATTTTGGAAACAGTAATTGCAGAGGAAAATTACTGCAGTAAAAAATAACTTATTTTGGATGCAGTTACACTGCACTCTGACTGCAATCTTTTTTTGTAAGGGTAGGATACGATATACTTTGTCCATTTACATGAAAATTCAGTTTCTCAATGCATACGTATGTAGGCTATAAACTAGGCTAGAGAGGGATTTAGTTACATGTGCTGGGGCACGGGGGCAGGGGGCACGGGGGTGGAAATGTCCTCTTCAGCCCTCTATGCACAGCAGGCTACTACCAGATAACTCAGGATACATCCCAAATGGCACCCTATTCCCTATATAGTGCACTACTTTAGACCAGTTCAATGGGTAGTGGACAAAAAGGGCCTATTCCCTATGTATATAGTGCACTACTTTTCACCAGTCCGGTGGGTAGTGCACTACTTTTGACCGGTCCGGTGGGTAGTGGACAAAAAGGGCCTATTCCCTATATATATAGTGCACTACTTTTCACCGGTCCTGTGGGTAGTGCACTACTTTTGACCGGTCCGGTGGGTAGTGGACAAAAAGGGCCTATTCCCTATATATATAGTGCACTACTTTTCACCGGTCCTGTGGGTAGTGCACTACTTTTGACCAGTCCAATGGGTAGGGAATAGGGTGCTACTTGGGAAGCAATCTGTGATTCTACACAGTACCACAGTCTCTGTCTCTACAGAATAATCCTTCTCCAGCCAGCTCCGTGTGTGTAGATGTGGTGTGTGTGTCTTCAGGCTTGGTTGGCCAGTCCAGCAGCGAACTCTACCAGTGTTCGTGTCGGTCGCCCAGACATTCCTTTCTTCAGGTAGGGAACCTGGACAGAGACAAACAGTGAGAGAGAATCACTTCTAGAACACTAACAGAAGGGGTTGTGATCATCATGGTTCTAGAACACTAACAGAAGGGATTGTGATCATCATGGTTCTAGAACACTAACAGAAGGGGTTGTGATCATCATGGTTCTAGAACACTAACAGAAGGGGTTGTGGTCATCATGGTTCTAGAACACTAACAGAAGGGGTTGTGGTCATCATGCTTCTAGAACTAACAGAAGCAGATGTGCCATTCTGATCATGCGCGCCGCGACCGACATAGCTAGTTC
Organism: Salvelinus fontinalis; assembly: GCF_029448725.1. Lineage (NCBI taxonomy): Eukaryota > Metazoa > Chordata > Actinopteri > Salmoniformes > Salmonidae > Salvelinus > Salvelinus fontinalis. Next base: position 293,709 of record NW_026600217.1, read on the forward strand.
ATTAGCTAGCCAGTAAGTAACTCCTCCAGTATGTGTTGATGTTCGTTAGCAAAGCTAGCCACTGTAGCTAGCCAGTAACTCCTCCAGTATGTGTTGATGTGTCGTAAGCTAAGCTAGCCACTGTAGCTAGCCAGTAACTCCTCCAGTATGTGTTGATGTGTCGTAAGCTAAACTAGCCACTGTAGCTAGCCAGTAACTCCTCCAGTATGTGTTGATGTTCGTTAGCAAAGCTAGCCACTGTAGCTAGCCAGTAACTTCTCCAGTATGTGTTGATGTGTCGTAAGCTAAGCTAGCCACTGTAGCTAGCCAGTAACTCTTACAGTATGTGTTGATGTGTCGTAAGCTAAGCTAGCCACTGTAGCTAGCCAGTAACTCCTCCAGTATGTGTTGATGTTCGTTAGCAAAGCTAGCCACTGTAGCTAGCCAGTAACTCCTCCAGTATGTGTTGATGTTCGTTAGCAAAGCTAGCCACTGTAGCTAGCCAGTAACTCCTCCAGTATGTGTTGTGTCGTAAGCTAAGCTAGCCACTGTAGCTAGCCAGTAACTCCTCCAGTATGTGTTGATGTGTCGTAAGCTAAGCTAGCCACTGTAGCTAGCCAGTAACTCCTCCAGTATGTGTTGATGTGTCGTAAGCTAAACTAGCCACTGTAGCTAGCCAGTAACTCCTCCAGTATGTGTTGATGTTCGTTAGCAAAGCTAGCCACTGTAGCTAGCCAGTAACTCCTCCAGTATGTGTTGATGTGTCGTAAGCTAAGCTAGCCACTGTAGCTAGCCAGTAACTCCTCCAGTATGTGTTGATGTGTCGTAAGCTAAGCTAGCCACTGTAGCTAGCCAGTAACTCCTCCAGTATGTGTTGATGTTCGTTAGCAAAGCTAGCCACTGTAGCTAGCCAGTAACTCCTCCAGTATGTGTCGATGTTCGTTAGCAAAGCTAGCCACTGTAGCTAGCCAGTTACTCCTCCAGTATGTGTTGATGTTCGTTAGCAAAGCTAGCCACTGTAGCTAGCCAGTAACTCCTCCAGTATGTGTCGATGTTCGTTAGCAAAGCTAGCCACTGTAGCTAGCCAGTAACTCCTCCAGTATGTGTTGATGTTCGTTAGCAAAGCTAGCCACTGTAGCTAGCCAGTAACTCCTCCAGTATGTGTTGATGTGTCATAGCTAGTTCGTTAGCAAAGCTAGCCACTGTAGCTAGCCAGTAACTCCTCCAGTATGTGTTGATGTGTCGTAAGCTAAGCTAGCCACTGTAGCTAGCCAGTAACTCCTCCAGTATGTGTTGATGTGTCATAGCTAGTTCATAAGCTAAGCTAGCCAGTAACTCCTCCAGTATGTGTTGATGTGTCGTAGCTAGTTCGTTAGCAAAGCTAGCCACTGTAGATAGCCAGTAACTCCTCCAGTATGTGTTGATGTGTCGTAAGCTAAGCTAGCCACTGTAGCTAGCCAGTAACTCCTCCAGTATGTGTTGATGTTCGTTAGCAAAGCTAGCCACTGTAGCTAGCCAGTAACTCCTCCAGTATGTGTCGATGTTCGTTAGCAAAGCTAGCCACTGTAGCTAGCCAGTAACTCCTCCAGTATGTGTTGATGTTCGTTAGCAAAGCTAGCCACTGTAGCTAGCCAGTAACTCCTCCAGTATGTGTTGATGTGTCATAGCTAGTTCGTTAGCAAAGCTAGCCACTGTAGCTAGCCAGTAACTCCTCCAGTATGTGTTGATGTGTCGTAGCTAGTTCGTTAGCAAAGCTAGCCACTGTAGCTAGCCAGTAACTCCTCCAGTATGTGTTCATGTGTCATAGCTAGTTCGTTAGCAAAGCTAGCCACTGTAGCTAGCCAGTAACTCCTCCAGTATGTGTTCATGTGTCATAGCTAGTTCGTTAGCAAAGCTAGCCACTGTAGCTAGCCAGTAATTCCTCCAGTATGTGTGACGTCATTTCACAGGAAGCTGTAGAGGTCAATACGAAATGGCACTTCTGCAGCCAAACTTCTTCTTCTTCATTTGTTTTAGTTTTTAAGGATGAACTGACCTGGTATGATGCTGCATTGATCAGTTCTACAGATTAAAGTCTTTATTTTAGCATCCCCCCCCCCAAAGTAAACCTTTAAACTGTACTGTTTTACGTTGTACATGTTTCAAGCTTTGTGTGCTGCTATTTTGGCCAGGTCTCTTTTGCAAAATATATTTAATCTCAGTGAGACGAACCTGGTAAAACAGCTCTGAGATATTTAATCTCAGTGAGACGAACCTGGTAAAATCAAACAGCTCTGAGATCAATGTTCCAGAAGACTACCGTACCTCGTCCTTATTGGTCATCACCCCGGCGATGTCCAGGTGCGCCCAATGAGGGGCCGTCACAAACTCCCTCAGAAACGCTGCCGCCGTGCAGGCTCCGCCAGAACTACACACACACACACACACACACAGGTCACACACACACACACACAGGTCACACACACACACACACAGGTCACACACACACACACACACACACACACACACACACACACACACACACACACACACACACACACACACACACACACACACACACACAGGTAAACATGGCATTAACACAGAAGTTGTTAAAGGTTGTTTCTAGATGTGTGTGTGTGTGTGTGTGTGTGTGTGTGTGTGTGTGTGTGTGTGTGTGTGTGTGTGTGTGTGTGTGTGTGTTCTTACCGGCTGTACTTGCCCACGTTGTTGAGGTCGGCCAGCTGGCAGTCAGTGACCTGTCTGGTGTAATGTTGAAACAACGGCATCCTCCACACCCGGTCCCCTGTTACCACACTGGCCTATCAGAGAGACACCCTGTTACCACACTGGCCTATCAGAGAGACACCCTGTTACCACACTGGCCTATCAGAGAGACACCCTGTTACCACACTGGCCTATCAGAGAGACACCCTGTTACCACACTGGCCTATCAGAGAGACACCCTGTTACCACACTGGCCTATCAGAGAGACCCTGTTACCACACTGGCCTATCAGAGAGACACCCTGTTACCACACTGGCCTATCAGAGAGACACCCTGTTACCACACTGGCCTATCAGAAACACCCTGTTACCACACTGGCCTATCAGAGAGACACCCTGTTACCACACTGGCCTATCAGAGAGACACCCTGTTACCACACTGGCCTATCAGAGAGACCCTGTTACCACACTGGCCTATCAGAGAGACACCCTGTTACCACACTGGCCTATCAGAGAGACACCCTGTTACCACACTGGCCTATCAGAGAGACACCCTGTTACCACACTGGCCTATCAGAGAGACACCCTGTTACCACACTGGCCTATCAGAGACACCCTGTTACCACACTGGCCTATCAGAGACACCCTGTTACCACACTGGCCTATCAGAGACACCCTGTTACCACACTGGCCTATCAGAGACACCCTGTTACCACACTGGCCTATCAGAGACACCCTGTTACCACACTGGCCTATCAGAGAGACCCTGTTACCACACTGGCCTATCAGAGAGACACCCTGTTACCACACTGGCCTATCAGAGAGACCCTGTTACCACACTGGCCTATCAGAGACACCCTGTTACCACACTGGCCTATCAGAGAGACCCTGTTACCACACTGGCCTATCAGAGAGACACCCTGTTACCACACTGGCCTATCAGAGACACCCTGTTACCACACTGGCCTATCAGAGAGACACCCTGTTACCACACTGGCCTATCAGAAACACCCTGTTACCACACTGGCCTATCAGAGAGACACCCTGTTACCACACTGGCCTATCAGAGAGACCCTGTTACCACACTGGCCTATCAGAGAGACACCCTGTTACCACACTGGCCTATCAGAGAGACCCTGTTACCACACTGGCCTATCAGAGAGACACCCTGTTACCACACTGGCCTATCAGAGAGACACCCTGTTACCACACTGGCCTATCAGAGAGACACCCTGTTACCACACTGGCCTATCAGAGACACCCTGTTACCACACTGGCCTATCAGAGAGACCCTGTTACCACACTGGCCTATCAGAGAGACACCCTGTTACCACACTGGCCTATCAGAGAGACACCCTGTTACCACACTGGCCTATCAGAGACACCCTGTTACCACACTGGCCTATCAGAGAGACACCCTGTTACCACACTGGCCTATCAGAGACACCCTGTTACCACACTGGCCTATCAGAGAGACACCCTGTTACCACACTGGCCTATCAGAAACACCCTGTTACCACACTGGCCTATCAGAGAGACACCCTGTTACCACACTGGCCTATCAGAGAGACCCTGTTACCACACTGGCCTATCAGAGAGACACCCTGTTACCACACTGGCCTATCAGAGAGACCCTGTTACCACACTGGCCTATCAGAGAGACACCCTGTTACCACACTGGCCTATCAGAGAGACACCCTGTTACCACACTGGCCTATCAGAGAGACCCTGTTACCACACTGGCCTATCAGAGAGACACCCTGTTACCACACTGGCCTATCAGAAACACCCTGTTACCACACTGGCCTATCAGAGAGACACCCTGTTACCACACTGGCCTATCAGAGAGACACCCTGTTACCACACTGGCCTATCAGAGAGACCCTGTTACCACACTGGCCTATCAGAGAGACACCCTGTTACCACACTGGCCTATCAGAGACACCCTGTTACCACACTGGCCTATCAGAGAGACCCTGTTACCACACTGGCCTATCAGAGAGACCCTGTTACCACACTGGCCTATCAGAGAGACCCTGTTACCACACTGGCCTATCAGAGAGACCCTGTTACCACACTGGCCTATCAGAGAGACACCCTGTTACCACACTGGCCTATCAGAGAGACCCTGTTACCACACTGGCCTATCAGAGAGACACCCTGTTACCACACTGGCCTATCAGAGAGACACCCTGTTACCACACTGGCCTATCAGAGAGACACCCTGTTACCACACTGGCCTATCAGAGAGACCCTGTTACCACACTGGCCTATCAGAGAGACACCCTGTTACCACACTGGCCTATCAGAGACACCCTGTTACCACACTGGCCTATCAGAGACACCCTGTTACCACACTGGCCTATCAGAGACACCCTGTTACCACACTGGCCTATCAGAGACACCCTGTTACCACACTGGCCTATCAGAGAGACACCCTGTTACCACACTGGCCTATCAGAGAGACACCCTGTTACCACACTGGCCTATCAGAGAGACACCCTGTTACCACACTGGCCTATCAGAGAGACACCCTGTTACCACACTGGCCTATCAGAGACACACCCTGTTACCACACTGGCCTATCAGAGACACCCTGTTACCACACTGGCCTATCAGAGAGAGACCCTGTTACCACACTGGCCTATCAGAGAGACACCCTGTTACCACACTGGCCTATCAGAGAGACACCCTGTTACCACACTGGCCTATCAGAGACACCCTGTTACCACACTGGCCTATCAGAGACACACCCTGTTACCACACTGGCCTATCAGAGACACACCCTGTTACCACACTGGCCTATCAGAGACACCACAGTGTGTATGTATTACAATGTGTGTGTGTTAGTGTTGTCACAATAGCCGAATTTTGACTTGGACACCGATACCAGGTTTAGTATCGCGATACTCAATACCAAAAAGGATACAGGGAACCTGTCAGAATCTGTCCTTGTTTCACTCTCAAAATCACACTTTTAATAGAAATACAACTACATTCAATGTTCCAACTCCACAGCAATGTTTAAACCACATCAGGAGACCACTTGAGGGAGAAAAAAAATCTGAGGAATTTTCTGTATAGTACACGTAATGGAGTTAACAAATGCCTACTGGACTGATGCAGATATGCAGAGGCTACTTTATAGTTAACTCTTAATTGAGATGGAAAGCCTTTCCATCTATCCGAAGAACGTTATAATTAGCATCATTAGCATTAGTATCATAAGCATTAGCATTAGCATCAGCATCATCAGCATAATTAGCATCATCAGCATTAGCATAATTAGCATCATTGCTAACGGTTACAAAGTGTAGACATGCAGTGTATTCAGACCCTTTGACTTTTCCCACATTTTATTGTGTTACAGCCTGAATTTAAAATGGAATACATTTACATATTTTGTCACTGGCCTACACCCATAATGTCAAAGTAGATTTTTTTTATTTTTTATAGAAATTTTAACAAATGAATTAAAACTGAAATGTCTACAGTCGGTCAGTACTCAAACCCTTTGTTCTGACAAGCCTCAAGTGCAGAGTAAACATGTGCATGGACACTGTGTGTAAAAGTGTTGAACATTATTCTTTATATTATAATTATTTTTTTTCCCTCATCTCTGTACCCCACACATACAACTATCTGTAAGGTCCCTCAGTCGAGCAGTGAATTTCAAACAGATTCAACCACGAAGACCTGGGATGTTTTCCAATGCCTCGCAAAGAAGGGCAACTATTGGTAGTGACTCCTTAATACTAACCTAAATGACAGAGTGAAAAGGAGGAAGTCTGTACAGAAATGTTCCAAAACATGCTTCCTGTTTGTAAACAAGGCACTAAAGTAATACTGTGTAAAATGTGGTACAGCAATTAACTTTGTCCTGAATACAACGTGTTATGTTTGGGTCAAATCCAATACATCACGGAGTACCACTCTCCACATTATCAAGCATAGTGGTGGCTGCATCATGTTATGGGTATGCTTGTAATCGTTAAGGACTGGGGAGTTTTTCAGGATAAACAAGAAACTGAATGGAACTAAGCACAAGCTAAATCCTAGAGGGGAAAACCTGTTTCAGTCTGCTTTCCACCAGACACTGGGAGATTAATTCACCTTTCAGCAGTTACTTAAATTTATGTTCAGACCTGAAAATGGTTGTCTAGCAATGATCAACAACCAAACTGACAAAGCGTGAAGAATTTAGAAAATAATAAAATGGGCAAATGTTGAACAATCCAGGTGAGGAAAGCTCTTAGAGACTTACCCAGAAAGAGAACCACGTATGAGCCCCAGGTTAAGAGAGTCTCTATCTGTGTCTCTATATGAGTGTCTCTATCTGTCACAGTAAATCCCCAAAGAGATTTACCCAGAAAAACTCTAATCTGCTGTAATCACTGCCAAAAGGTGCTTCGACAAAATATTGACTCCCGGGGCTGTGAATACTTATGTAAATTAGTTATTTCAGTATTTCATTTTCAATAAATTTAACAATTTCTAAAACCATGTTTTTACTTTGTTATTATGGGCGAGAGAGACATGGAATCCATTTTGAATCCAGGCTGTAATAAGTCAAGGGGTATGTCCACATTCTGAAGGCACAGAAACCAGACAGACAGACACACAGGGGCATTTCCATGTGTTGCCTCGTCACAAAGTTACAGGAAATACGAATTATCTGATCTTTTCTGTTCATAATATTGTGCAAAATAATGTTTTTTTTCAAACAAGTTCAATACATTTTAGTTGATTTCCAAACGTGAGACATTTTGATAGAAGAACCCATCGTATAACACAGGATGGTTTTTCAGTACACTGTGTGTGTGTGTGTGTGTGTGTGTGGGTGTGTGTGTGTGTGTGTGTGTGTGTCACCTTGTGAAGCTGCTCCCAGAGCCAGTCAGAGTTGGTGAAGACTCCCGTGGCTGCTGTGTGTGTGTGTGTGTGTGTGTGTGTGTGTGTGTGTGTGTGTGTGTGTGTCACCTTGTGAAGCTGCTCCCAGAGCCAGTCAGAGTTGGTGAAGACTCCCGTGGCTGCTGTGTGTGTGTGTGTGTGTGTGTGTGTGTGTGTGTGTGTGTGTGTGTGTGTGTGTGTGTGTGTGTGTGTGTGTGTGTGTGTGTGTGTGTGTGTGTCACCTTGTGAAGCTGCTCCCAGAGCCAGTCAGAGTTGGTGAAGACTCCCGTGGCTGCTGTGTGTGTGTGTGTGTGTGTGTGTGTGTGTGTGTGTGTGTGTGTGTGTGTGTGTGTGTGTGTGTGTGTGTTACCTTGTGAAGCTGCTCCCAGAGCCAGTCAGAGTTGGTGAAGACTCCCGTGGCTGCTGAGCCCAGAGCAACGTCCATCGCTCCTGAGAGACAGAGAGAAAACACCAGTGGACCAATAGACTGTTTAGTGAACAGCGATGGCCCTCTCACCAACACACAGTGTACTAACCAGTGAGGGTAGCAGCGTTGACGATGGCCCACCAACACACAGTGTACTAACCAGTGAGGGTAGCAGCGATGACGATGGCCCACCAACACACAGTGTACTAACCAGTGAGGGTAGCAGCGTTGACGATGGCCCGGGGGTTGAAGCTGTGAGCGTAACAGAGAGCATCTGCTAGGATCAACCGTCCCTCTGCGTCCGTGTTGTCCACCTACACACACACACACACACACACACACACACACACACACACACACACACACACACACACACACACACACACACACACACACACACACACACACACACACACACACACACACACACACACACACAACTTCATTTGATGTAAACACACACACCTGTGTGGTTTAGTAGCCACGGTAACAAATACCTGCGTTGTTAAGTAGCCACGGTAACAAATACCTGCGTGGTTTAGTAGCCACGGTAACAAATACCTGCGTGGTTTAGTAGCCACGGTAACAAATACCTGCGTGGTTTAGTAGCCACGGTAACAAATACCTGCGTGGTTTAGTAGCCACGGTAACAAATACCTGCGTGGTTTAGTAGCCACGGTAACAAATACCTGTATGGTTTAGTAGCCACGGTAACAAATACCTGCAGGTTTAGTAGCCACGGTAACAAATACCTGTATGGTTTTGCCGTTCTTGGCGGTGACGACGTCTCCAGGCTTGTTGGCTTTCCCACTGGGCATGTTCTCACAGAGAGGTGCTAGACCTGGGGGTTAATAACACACATTACTACTTCCTGTGTAGAAACCTCTAGAAGACAAGCTGCAGGTCAAACTAGAAACTTCTAGAAGACAAGCTGCAGGTCAAACTAGAAACTACTAGGAGACAAGCTGCAGGTCAAACTAGAAACTTCTAGAAGACAAGCTGCAGGTCAAACTAGAAACTTCTAGAAGACAAGCTGCAGGTCAAACTAGAAACTTCTAGAAGACAAGCTGCAGGTCAAACT
>NW_026600217.1:307787-315287 GCF_029448725.1 Salvelinus fontinalis
CACTGAGGAACCCTCCCATCTATCACCTTTAGAAACACTGAGGAACCCTCCCATCTATCACCTTTAGAAACACTGAGGAACCCTCCCATCTATCACCTTTAGAAACACTGAGGAACCCTCCCATCTATCACCTTTAGAAACACTGAGGAACCCTCCCATCTATCACCTTTAGAAACACTGAGGAACCCTCCCATCTATCACCTTTAGAAACACTGAGGAACCCTCCCATCTATCACCTTTAGAAACACTGAGGAACCCTCCAATCTATCACCTTTATAAACACTGAGGAACCCTCCCATCTATCACCTTTAGAAACACTGAGGAACCCTCCCATCTATCACCTTTAGAAACACTGAGGAACCCTCCCATCTATCACCTTTAGAAACACTGAGGAACCCTCCCATCTATCACCTTTAGAAACACTGAGGAACCCTCCAATCTACCACCTTTAGAAACACTGAGGAACCCTCCCATCTATCACCTTTAGAAACACTGAGGAACCATCCCATCTATCACCTTTAGAAACACTGAGGAACCCTCCCATCTATCACCTTTAGAAACACTGAGGAACCCTCCCATCTATCACCTTTATAAACACTGAGGAACCCTCCCATCTATCACCTTTAGAAACACTGAGGAACCCTCCCATCTATCACCTTTAGAAACACTGAGGAACCCTCCCATCTATCACCTTTAGAAACACTGAGGAACCCTCCCATCTATCACCTTTAGAAACACTGAGGAACCCTCCCATCTATCACCTTTAGAAACACTGAGGAACTCTCCCATCTATCACCTTTAGAAACACTGAGGAACCCTCCCATCTATCACCTTTAGAAACACTGAGGAACCCTCCCATCTATCACCTTTAGAAACACTGAGGAACCCTCCCATCTATCACCTTTAGAAACACTGAGGAACCCTCCCATCTATCATCTTTAGAAACACTGAGGAACGCTCCCATCTATCACCTTTAGAAACACTGAGGAACCCTCCCATCTATCACCTTTAGAAACACGGAGGAACCCTCCCATCTATCACCTTTAGAAACACTGAGGAACCCTCCCATCTATCACCTTTAGAAACACTGAGGAACCCTCCCATCTATCACCTTTAGAAACACTGAGGAACCCTCCCATCTATCACCTTTAGAAACACTGAGGAACCCTCCCATCTATCACCTTTAGAAACACTGAGGAACCCTCCCATCTATCACCTTTAGAAACACTGAGGAACGCTCCCATCTATCACCTTTAGAAACACTGAGGAACCCTCCAATCTACCACCTTTAGAAACACTGAGGAACCCTCCCATCTATCACCTTTAGAAACACTGAGGAACCATCCCATCTATCACCTTTAGAAACACTGAGGAACCCTCCCATCTATCACCTTTAGAAACACTGAGGAACCCTCCCATCTATCACCTTTATAAACACTGAGGAACCCTCCCATCTATCACCTTTAGAAACACTGAGGAACCCTCCCATCTATCACCTTTAGAAACACTGAGGAACCCTCCCATCTATCACCTTTAGAAACACTGAGGAACCCTCCCATCTATCACCTTTAGAAACACTGAGGAACCCTCCCATCTATCACCTTTAGAAACACTGAGGAACTCTCCCATCTATCACCTTTAGAAACACTGAGGAACCCTCCCATCTATCACCTTTAGAAACACTGAGGAACCCTCCCATCTATCACCTTTAGAAACACTGAGGAACCCTCCCATCTATCACCTTTAGAAACACTGAGGAACCCTCCCATCTATCACCTTTAGAAACACTGAGGAACCCTCCCATCTATCATCTTTAGAAACACTGAGGAACCCTCCCATCTATCACCTTTAGAAACACTGAGGAACCCTCCCATCTATCACCTTTAGAAACACTGAGGAACCCTCCCATCTATCACCTTTAGAAACACTGAGGAACCCTCCCATCTATCACCTTTAGAAACACTGAGGAACCCTCCCATCTATCACCTTTAGAAACACTGAGGAACCCTCCCATCTATCACCTTTAGAAACACTGAGGAACCCTCCCATCTATCACCTTTAGAAACACTGAGGAACCCTCCCATCTATCACCTTTAGAAACACTGAGGAACGCTCCCATCTATCACCTTTAGAAACACTGAGGAACCCTCCCATCTATCACCTTTAGAAACACTGAGGAACGCTCCCATCTGCTGCTCCTCGATCCACTCTTGAGACCTGCACACACACACACACACACACACGTTAATGACATCCATAGTTAAACTGTTTTGTCAAAATAAATGTTACATCCCTCCTCCTCCCCCCAGTCCCTCCTCCCCCCAGTCCCTCCTCCACCTCCCCCCAGTCCCTCCTCCCCCCAGTCCCTCCTCCACCTCCCCCCAGTCCCTCCTCCCCCCAGTCCCTCCTCCTCCCCCCAGTCCCCCCAATCCCTCCTCCTCCCCCCAGTCCCTCCAATCTCTCCTCCCCCCTTTAGTCCCTCCTCCTCCCCCCTTTAGTCCCTCCTCCTCCCCCCAGTCCCTCCTCCCCCCAGTCCCTCGTCCCCCTCCGTCCCTCCTCCCCCCAGTCCCTCATCCCCTCCAGTCCCTCCTCCCCCCAGTCCCCCTCCGTACCTCCCCCCCCTCTCCTCCGTACCTCTTATGGACGGTGACGTGGTCGGCGTAGGGAGCCAGTCTGTTTGTGATGGTGTCAGCGAAGACTGACGGAGTGACATGATTGGCTGGAGCTTCCATCAGGTAACGGGCCAGGTTCTGCCCTTCTCCGTACAACACGCCCTTCTCCCAGCCAGACACACACCCACTGGACACACACACACACACACACACACACACACACACACACACACACACACACACACACACACACACACACACACACACACACACACACACACACACACACACACACACACACACACACACACACACACACACACACACACGTTAGAGAGAGTCAGTGGATGTCCGTGTTTGTGTACGTGTGTACGTGTGTGTGTGCGTGTGTGTACCTGCCGTGCAGCTGTGTGGTGACTCTGATCTTCTTCTTGGTTTTCAGGTCATCGTAAGTAAACAGCCCCAGAACAGCTCCCTCTGCTGCTGACTGGCTGTTATTACACCCGTCCACCTCTATATGGGTCAACGCATGGTCCTGGAGAACCCGGCAGCCTCCTGAGAGACAGACTGGCTGTTATTACACCCGTCCACCTCTATATGGGTCAACGCATGGTTCTGGAGAATCCTGCAGCCTCCTGAGAGACAGACTGGCTGTTATTACACCCGTCCACCTCTATATGGGTCAACGCATGGTTCTGGAGAACCCGGCAGCCTCCTGAGAGACAGACTGGCTGTTATTACACCCGTCCACCTCTATATGGGTCAACGCATGGTTCTGGAGAACCCGGCAGCCTCCTGAGAGACAGACTGGCTGTTATTACACCCGTCCACCTCTATATGGGTCAACGCATGGTCCTGGAGAATCCTGCAGCCTCCTGAGAGACAGACTGGCTGTTATTACCCCCATCCACCTCTATATGGGTCAACGCATGGTCCTGGAGAACCCGGCAGCCTCCTGAGAGACAGGCTGGTTGTTATTACACCCACCCACCTCTATTTTGGGTCAACGCATGGTCCTGGAGAACCCGGCAGCCTCCTGAGAGACAGGCTGGTTGTTATTACACCCACCCACCTCTATTTTGGGTCAACGCATGGTTCTGGAGAACCCTGACAGACAGACTGGCTGTTATTACACCCATCCACCTCTATTTTGGGTCAACACATGGTTCTGGAGAACCCTGACAGACAGACTGGCTGTTATTACCCCCATCCACCTCTATATGGGTCAACGCATGGTTCTGGAGAACCCTGCAGCCTCCTGAGAGACAGACTGGTTGTTATTACCCCCATCCACCTCTATATGGGTCAACGCATGGTCCTGGAGAACCCGGCAGCCTCCTGAGAGACAGACTGGTTGTTATTACACCCACCCACCTCTATTTTGGGTCAACGCATGGTTCTGGAGAACCCTGACAGACAGACTGGCTGTTATTACCCCCATCCACCTCTATATGGGTCAACACATGGTTCTGGAGAACCCTGACAGACAGACTGGCTGTTATTACCCCCATCCACCTCTATATGGGTCAAGACAGACACAATCAGGACATCTTGGTTTATTACCTCTTATAAAATGTACTAAATATTTTACTTGTAAAACGTGGAGCAGGTTGTGTAGATCACTAAGAACGGTAGCATCACACACACACACACACACTCAGATACACACTCACCTCTAACACACACACACACACACACACACACACACAGAGTCAGATACACACTCACCTCTAACACACACACACACACACACACACACACACACACAGAGTCAGATACACACTCACCTCTAACACACACACACAGAGTCAGATACACACTCACCTCTAACACACACAGAGTCAGATACACACTCACCTCTAACACACACACACACACACACACACACACACACACACACACAGAGTCAGATACACACTCACCTCTAACACACACACACACAGAGTCAGATACACACTCACCTCTAACACACACACACACACACACACACACACACACACACACACACACAGAGTCAGATACACACTCACCTCTAACACACACAGAGTCAGATACACACTCACCTCTAACACACACACACACACACAGAGTCAGATACACACTCACCTCTAACACACACACACACAGAGTCAGATACACACTCACCTCTAACACACACACACACAGAGTCAGATACACACTCACCTCTAACACACACACACACACACACACACACACACACACACACACACACACACACACACACACACACACAGAGTCAGATACACACTCACCTCTAACACACACACACACACACACAGAGTCAGATACACACTCACCTCTAACACACACACAGAGTCAGATACACACTCACCTCTAACACACACACACACACACACACACACAGAGTCAGATACACACTCACCTCTAACACACACACACACACACACACACACACAGAGTCAGATACACACTCACCTCTAACACACACAGCCATGTAAAAGGAGAGTCACCTGCTATCGCAGCCCTGATGTTCTCCTTACAGGTGTCCCAGTACTCTGTTCCACACACACCCAGAGAGTTCCTCCCTAGTCCTACTACTGCTATGCATGGGAAGTCCTGTATACACACACACACACACACACAGAGTCAGATACACACACACACACACACAGTAATTATTAAGAGTGTAATGTCTTGCTATGCTTACGCTCATCTACAGTATCTGGTTCATCTTGCTGCTCAGTGACATAACGTAGTAACAACAGATATGACCGTAGAATATTCTGGTAATATAGTTAATATACATATATTACCTCATGAAGACTGTAGAATATTCTGGTAATATAGTTAATATATATATTACCTCATGAAGACCGTAAAATATTCTGCTCTTCCCTTTCTTCAGACCTGGTCCTGATCTGAGGAGTTACCAAGGAGAAGGTTATTACACCAGTCAACACAGGATGTGTGTGTGTGTGTGTGTGTGTGTGTGTGTGTGTGTGTGTGTGTGTGTGTGTGTGTGTGTGTGTGTGTCTCACATCTTTAACAGCTCAGTCAGTTTACCAGACAGAACTCTGTCGACACCGGCTGCTGCTTCAGTTAGACGGAGAGACTCGTCCTCCTTCTCTCTCTCGTAAACACCGAGTACCAGACCCTGTGTGGACACACACAATCAACACAACCAGTTAACACACTAGCTAGCTACTACCAAGGCTTTCAGCACAGGCAGGGTGAGGTTTCCAGGGTTAGAGTGGTGCAGAAGATGTCATATGGGCCAAGGGGGAGGGATCCTGAGAGGGGGGGTGTGACTAGTAGATCTGTACCGGAACAGAAGGAGGGGCCAACAAGTGATATATGTTTCAATAAGATTGTATTTTTACATTTATAGCCAACGGTTATGAACTGTTCTGCAGGGACGGAACGTAAGTCTCAGAACAGAGAGGTTGTGGTGGCAGCTGCAGAGACGTATTTGGGGGTGAGAGACATCAGAAGAGGTCCTGGGTGTGTTGAGTGGTGGTGTCCCATCCTCTCAGGATGTTGACCGGAGGACTAAATATATTTAAACAGTGGAGTATGGTATTTATTATTATTTTTTGTGAGTGTAGTGTTAAATAGTAGGGTATTTGTTTTAAAAAAAATAACTTTGAGGAAAGAAAATTAGGTAACGTATAAGGGAGTTATACTCCAGTCTGGTAGGTGGCGGTAATGCAACAGTTACCGGATGCAAACCGCCGTTAAACCTCATCGAAGAAGACCTTGAGCGTTTCAGGTAGAATGACAACCTAATGTTGATTTCCCGGGACAAATTAGCTAACAACAGCAAGATAAATTACCATAAATATTAATGCTTTTTGACCTGTCCACATTAATATAGCTGGTTCTGAGGTCGTTTTGATATTTCAAGCTGCGTCTCCTGATCGCGTCTGGCGTGGATGGACAAAAGCAACCAGCGAGCGGTCCGGTCAGCGCGTAACGACCTCAGCGTCTGTTACACACCGCTGTTCTGAGTCACATAGATAATTATCACCGCCGGTCGACGTCTGCTTTCTGGAAACAAGCGCTGTAACATGGAGATACATGGCGGTGTGGAAACTAGAACCCTGAAAAATGTGTATTTCAATTGAACCTTTTGTGTTTTTAGAAAACTATCGCTGGTATGTAAGTTACGGTCCTTATGCGTTAATGTTCAAACCGAGCGTCGGGAATCAGAACCAAACCGCCTCCATCAATGACTTTAACTATGTGTAATGGAACTGGGTCAAGGGCTAGGTAGTTATCTTGTTATGTAGCCTTTTTATTAAACTTACTTTTCTGGCGTTCCAGTTGTTTTGTGCCACAGAAAAGTAGCGACAGCGGTGTCTCATCGTGGCCCGCAACACCGCTCGACTTAACAACCGCATCGTATCTGGGTTTTATTATATCCGTCTCTTGGGGAAAATGAGATTGATCAGAGTACTACCGTAGATAGATAAACACGTTGGGAAGGTTTGTCTTAACCTGTCGCATAAACTGTTACGTCATTAGTAACCGACTCCAGCTGTCTGTTTTCTTCTTTGAATTGTTCAGTTTGAAAGAATTGAACTCTGTCGCCACCTACCGACGGGTTTGCAGAAACAATACCAAATTAATCTCCACAGAAACCAAACCACTGAACATTTTGGATTCTTATTTATTAACTTAACTTTCATTTATATATATATACACATATTAGATGAACACATACATTTGAAGTCGGAAGTTTACATACACCTTAGCCAAATACATTTAAACTCAGTTTTTCACAATTCCTGACATTTAATCCAAGTAAACATTCCCTGTTTTAGGTCAGTAAGGATCACCACTTTATTTTAAGAATGTGAAATGTCAGAATAATAGTAGAGAGAATTATTTATTTCAGCATTTATTT
>NW_026600217.1:322787-371904 GCF_029448725.1 Salvelinus fontinalis
TAGATATCCCCATAACAGTCTGTAGTAGATATCCCCATAACAGTCTGTAGTAGATATCCCCATAACAGTCTGTAGTAGATATCCCCATAACAGTCTGTAGTAGATATCCCCATAACAGTCTGTAGTAGATATCCCCATAACAGTCTGTAGTAGATATCCCCATAACAGTCTGTAGTAGATATCCCCATAACAGTCTGTAGTAGATATCCCCATAACAGTCTGTAGTAGATATCCCCATAACAGTCTGTAGTAGATATCCCCATAACAGTCTGTAGTAGATATCCCCATAACAGTCTGTAGTAGATATCCCCATAACAGTCTGTAGTAGATATCCCCCATAACAGTCTGTAGTAGATATCCCCATAACAGTCTGTAGTAGATATCCCCCATAACAGTCTGTAGTAGATATCCCCCATAACAGTCTGTAGTAGATATCCCCATAACAGTCTGTAGTAGATATCCCCATAACAGTCTGTAGTAGATATCCCCATAACAGTCTGTAGTAGATATCCCCATAACAGTCTGTAGTAGATATCCCCATAACAGTCTGTAGTAGATATCCCCATAACAGTCTGTAGTAGATATCCCCATAACAGTCTGTAGTAGATATCCCCCATAACAGTCTGTAGTAGATATCCCCCATAACAGTCTGTAGTAGATATCCCCATAACAGTCTGTAGTAGATATCCCCATAACAGTCTGTAGTAGATATCCCCCATAACAGTCTGTAGTAGATATCCCCATAACAGTCTGTAGTAGATATCCCCATAACAGTCTGTAGTAGATATCCCCATAACAGTCTGTAGTAGATATCCCCATAACAGTCTGTAGTAGATATCCCCATAACAGTCTGTAGTAGATATCCCCATAACAGTCTGTAGTAGATATCCCCATAACAGTCTGTAGTAGATATCCCCCATAACAGTCTGTAGTAGATATCCCCCATAACAGTCTGTAGTAGATATCCCCATAACAGTCTGTAGTAGATATCCCCATAACAGTCTGTAGTAGATATCCCCCATAACAGTCTGTAGTAGATATCCCCCATAACAGTCTGTAGTAGATATCCCCATAACAGTCTGTAGTAGATATCCCCCATAACAGTCTGTAGTAGATATCCCCCATAACAGTCTGTAGTAGATATCCCCATAACAGTCTGTAGTAGATATCCCCCATAACAGTCTGTAGTAGATATCCCCATAACAGTCTGTAGTAGATATCCCCATAACAGTCTGTAGTAGATATCCCCCATAACAGTCTGTAGTAGATATCCCCCATAACAGTCTGTAGTAGATATCCCCATAACAGTCTGTAGTAGATATCCCCCATAACAGTCTGTAGTAGATATCCCCATAACAGTCTGTAGTAGATATCCCCCATAACAGTCTGTAGTAGATATCCCCATAACAGTCTGTAGTAGATATCCCCATAACAGTCTGTAGTAGATATCCCCCATAACAGTCTGTAGTAGATATCCCCCATAACAGTCTGTAGTAGATATCCCCATAACAGTCTGTAGTAGATATCCCCCATAACAGTCTGTAGTAGATATCCCCCATAACAGTCTGTAGTAGATATCCCCCATAACAGTCTGTAGTAGATATCCCCATAACAGTCTGTAGTAGATATCCCCATAACAGTCTGTAGTAGATATCCCCATAACAGTCTGTAGTAGATATCCCCCATAACAGTCTGTAGTAGATATCCCCATAACAGTCTGTAGTAGATATCCCCATAACAGTCTGTAGTAGATATCCCCCATAACAGTCTGTAGTAGATATCCCCATAACAGTCTGTAGTAGATATCCCCATAACAGTCTGTAGTAGATATCCCCATAACAGTCTGTAGTAGATATCCCCATAACAGTCTGTAGTAGATATCCCCATAACAGTCTGTAGTAGATATCCCCATAACAGTCTGTAGTAGATATCCCCATAACAGTCTGTAGTAGATATCCCCCATAACAGTCTGTAGTAGATATCCCCATAACAGTCTGTAGTAGATATCCCCCATAACAGTCTGTAGTAGATATCCCCCATAACAGTCTGTAGTAGATATCCCCATAACAGTCTGTAGTAGATATCCCCCATAACAGTCTGTAGTAGATATCCCCCATAACAGTCTGTAGTAGATATCCCCCATAACAGTCTGTAGTAGATATCCCCATAACAGTCTGTAGTAGATATCCCCATAACAGTCTGTAGTAGATATCCCCATAACAGTCTGTAGTAGATATCCCCCATAACAGTCTGTAGTAGATATCCCCCATAACAGTCTGTAGTAGATATCCCCATAACAGTCTGTAGTAGATATCCCCCATAACAGTCTGTAGTAGATATCCCCCATAACAGTCTGTAGTAGATATCCCCCATAACAGTCTGTAGTAGATATCCCCCATAACAGTCTGTAGTAGATATCCCCCATAACAGTCTGTAGTAGATATCCCCATAACAGTCTGTAGTAGATATCCCCCCATAACAGTCTGTAGTAGATATCCCCATAACAGTCTGTAGTAGATATCCCCCATAACAGTCTGTAGTAGATATCCCCCCATAACAGTCTGTAGTAGATATCCCCATAACAGTCTGTAGTAGATATCCCCCATAACAGTCTGTAGTAGATATCCCCCATAACAGTCTGTAGTAGATATCCCCATAACAGTCTGTAGTAGATATCCCCCATAACAGTCTGTAGTAGATATCCCCCATAACAGTCTGTAGTAGATATCCCCCATAACAGTCTGTAGTAGATATCCCCCATAACAGTCTGTAGTAGATATCCCCCATAACAGTCTGTAGTAGATATCCCCATAACAGTCTGTAGTAGATATCCCCATAACAGTCTGTAGTAGATATCCCCATAACAGTCTGTAGTAGATATCCCCATAACAGTCTGTAGTAGATATCCCCATAACAGTCTGTAGTAGATATCCCCCATAACAGTCTGTAGTAGATATCCCCATAACAGTCTGTAGTAGATATCCCCATAACAGTCTGTAGTAGATATCCCCATAACAGTCTGTAGTAGATATCCCCATAACAGTCTGTAGTAGATATCCCCCATAACAGTCTGTAGTAGATATCCCCATAACAGTCTGTAGTAGATATCCCCCATAACAGTCTGTAGTAGATATCCCCCATAACAGTCTGTAGTAGATATCCCCATAACAGTCTGTAGTAGATATCCCCATAACAGTCTGTAGTAGATATCCCCATAACAGTCTGTAGTAGATATCCCCATAACAGTCTGTAGTAGATATCCCCATAACAGTCTGTAGTAGATATCCCCATAACAGTCTGTAGTAGATATCCCCATAACAGTCTGTAGTAGATATCCCCATAACAGTCTGTAGTAGATATCCCCCATAACAGTCTGTAGTAGATATCCCCCATAACAGTCTGTAGTAGATATCCCCCATAACAGTCTGTAGTAGATATCCCCCATAACAGTCTGTAGTAGATATCCCCCATAACAGTCTGTAGTAGATATCCCCATAACAGTCTGTAGTAGATATCCCCCATAACAGTCTGTAGTAGATATCCCCCATAACAGTCTGTAGTAGATATCCCCATAACAGTCTGTAGTAGATATCCCCCATAACAGTCTGTAGTAGATATCCCCATAACAGTCTGTAGTAGATATCCCCATAACAGTCTGTAGTAGATATCCCCATAACAGTCTGTAGTAGATATCCCCATAACAGTCTGTAGTAGATATCCCCCATAACAGTCTGTAGTAGATATCCCCATAACAGTCTGTAGTAGATATCCCCCATAACAGTCTGTAGTAGATATCCCCATAACAGTCTGTAGTAGATATCCCCATAACAGTCTGTAGTAGATATCCCCATAACAGTCTGTAGTAGATATCCCCCATAACAGTCTGTAGTAGATATCCCCATAACAGTCTGTAGTAGATATCCCCCATAACAGTCTGTAGTAGATATCCCCATAACAGTCTGTAGTAGATATCCCCATAACAGTCTGTAGTAGATATCCCCATAACAGTCTGTAGTAGATATCCCCCATAACAGTCTGTAGTAGATATCCCCATAACAGTCTGTAGTAGATATCCCCCATAACAGTCTGTAGTAGATATCCCCCATAACAGTCTGTAGTAGATATCCCCCATAACAGTCTGTAGTAGATATCCCCATAACAGTCTGTAGTAGATATCCCCCATAACAGTCTGTAGTAGATATCCCCCCATAACAGTCTGTAGTAGATATCCCCCATAACAGTCTGTAGTAGATATCCCCCATAACAGTCTGTAGTAGATATCCCCCCATAACAGTCTGTAGTAGATATCCCCATAACAGTCTGTAGTAGATATCCCCCATAACAGTCTGTAGTAGATATCCCCATAACAGTCTGTAGTAGATATCCCCATAACAGTCTGTAGTAGATATCCCCATAACAGTCTGTAGTAGATATCCCCCATAACAGTCTGTAGTAGATATCCCCATAACAGTCTGTAGTAGATATCCCCATAACAGTCTGTAGTAGATATCCACCCATAACAGTCTTACTGTGTATCTTGGAGCTACGGTTTCCCAGTCCACACCTCCTCGTCTTCTGACCCTGGAACAACCCGTAGTAGACGTGTCCGGTAAACTTGTCCAGTTCTGTACAGTTGGCGCTGACCAGCTCTGCCCCGGTACCGCACAGGATCCTCCCGCTGACCCAGCGCTCCGTCGCCAGGGCCACCATTAGCAGAGTGGCAGAGAGCACGCAGAGCAGAGTGGCGAAGGAAAAGGTCAAACGTTTCCATAACGACGGCATGGCGTGCGGTCTGTCAGGGTGCCTCGCTGAAACGCGCTGGGTTTGGATAAACAACAACAACAACAAAAATAACAACAAATGTCTTTACGTTCCACCTCCATGTCTATCTGTTCATGTCTTCATGCGGCGGCGGTACGGTCCTCTCCTCTCGTCTCCTCTCGTCTCCTCTCGTCTCCTCTCGTCTCCTCTCGTCTCCTCTCGTCTCCTCTCGTCTCCTCTCCTCTCCTCTCCCCTCCTCTCGTCTCGTCTCGTCTCCTCTCCTCTCCTCTCCCCTCCTCTCCTCTCCTCTCCCCTCGTCTCCCCTCGTCTCCCCTCGTCTCCTCTCGTCTCCTCTCGTCTCCTCTCGTCTCCTCTCGTCTCCTCTCGTCTCCTCTCGTCTCCTCTCGTCTCCTCCCCTCTCGTCTCCTCTCGTCTCGTCTCCTCTCCTCTCGTCTCGTCTCCTCTCGTCTCCTCTCGTCTCCTCTCGTCTCCTCTCGTCTCCTCTCGTCTCCTCTCGTCTCCTCTCCTCTCGTCTCCTCTCGTCTCGTCTCCTCTCCTCTCGTCTCCTCTCGTCTCCTCTCGTCTCCTCTCGTCTCCTCTCGTCTCCTCTCGTCTCCTCTCGTCTCCTCTCGTCTCCTCTCCTCTCCTCTCGTCTCCTCTCGTCTCCTCTCGTCTACTCTCCTCTCCTCTCCTCTCGTCTCGTATCGTCTCGTCTCCTCTCGTCTCCTCTCCTCACGGCATTCCCTCTCTTACAACTTGACCTTTGTATGCAGCGCTGCTTTTGAAGCAGAGCGCACGGGAACACCCCACGGGCATACCGAGGGTCGGGATCATCCCAGCCGGTCCGGAGTTGTTATTTCAGTCAGTGGTTGTTGGTCATAACATCAAAACACTGTGAACTGAAACAGCTTGTTGTGATACCTGGTAGAGAGGCTGCTGTTAAAAGCTGAGATCCAGTCTGTGTCGGTCAGATCAGAGGGATCTGTTACAGGAAGAAACTCTATCCCAGCATGCTGTTGGGCTGCTAGTCACTGGGTTACATGCTGCCCTACTAACACCCTCCTCCCTCTCTCTCTCTCTGTCTCCCTCTCTGTCTCTCTCTCTCTCTCTCTCTCTCTCTCTCTCTCTCTCTCTCTCTCTCTCTCTCTCTCTCTCTCTCTCTCTCTCTCTGTCTCTCTCTCTCTCTCTCTCTCTCTCTCTCTCTCTCTCTCTCTCTCTCTCTCTCTCTCTCTCTCTCTCTCTCTCTCTCTGTCTCTCTGTCTGTCTCTCTCTCTCTCTGTCTCTGTCTCTGTCTCTCTGTCTCTCTCTCTCTCTCTCTGTCTCTGTCTCTCTGTCTCTCTCTCTCCACCCTCCTCTCTCTCTCTCTCTCTCTCTCTCTCAATTCAATTCAATTCAATTCAAGGGGCTTTATTGGCATGGGAAACATGTGTTAACATTGCCAAAGCAAGTGAGGTAGATAATACACAAAAGTGAAATAAACAATACAAATTAACAGTAAACATTACACATACAGAAGTTTCAAAACAAGAAAGACATTACAAATGTCATTTTATATATATACAGTGTTGTAACAATGTACAAATGGTACACTCTCTCATCCATTCTTCACCCTCTCTCTCTCTCTCTCTCTGTCTCTCTCTCTCTGGATGTGTGTGTGTGTGTGTGTGTGTGTGTGTGTGTGTGTGTGTGTGTGTGTGTGTGTGTGTGTTAACCTTTAGCTGCTGTTTTAGTGTTGTAATAGATTGATTGATTATTTATTGATGAGACTTGACCTTTGATGCTCAGGGTTCCTGAACGATTTCACTTCCTGTCTGTCTGCCAGTCATACAGTACACAGTAATATACAGAAGACACTTCCTGTCTGTCTGCCAGTCATACAGTACACAGGAATATACAGAATACACTTCTTGTCTGTCTGCCAGTCATACAGTACACAGTAATATACAGAAGACACTTCCTGTCTGTCTGCCAGTCATACAGTACACAGTAATATACAGAAGACACTTCCTGTCTGTCTGCCAGTCATACAGTACACAGTAATATACAGAAGACACTTCCTGTCTGTCTGCCAGTCATACAGTACACAGTAATATACAGAAGACAGTCAATGTAGACTACTATCCTGTATAGACTACTATCCTGTATAGATTACTATCCTGTATAGACTACTATCCTGTATAGACTACTATCCTGTATAGACTACTATCCTGTATAGACTACTATATTGTCTAGACTAGTATCCTGCACTAGTATCCTGTATAAAATTATTATAATAATAATTAAGAATGGTGACCTTTGCGCGATCAGTTTCTCTTCTTTATAAGCTGTTTGTGTGATGTAGGATTTGTGAGATTTATTTGTATGTTGTTTTTGTCAGCAATAGTGTAATAGTGTAATCATTTGATTCTCTTTATTTATTTATATTTAGATACTACAATTTGTTTCTAGTTGTCTTTGTTAATTATATAATAAATATATTATATTTATATCGTGTTATGATTATTTATTTGTGTTGTTCTAAATGTCTGATTAAAAATTACATTTAGTGCAGAATGGTGCTTTATACAGGATAGTAGTTCACCCTCCTTCACTTCCATGTCTCCTCCTGTCTTCAGCTCACTCTGTTTACACTTTCTACCATTCTTCTTTAACAAACCATCTCACTTTTTTTCCGGGCCATTTTTAACAGACTCAAGCTCACAGTCTTCCTCCCTCTCTCAGACCTCCTCTGCCTCTCTTTTCCCTCCATTCCTTCCTCCGTATTCCAAGTATGATAACATGATATTACTGCACTTCTCCTGACATACATCTAGTTCTTGCTTTCTCAAGTACAATCAGCAGGAACCCATCGGGATGTCGCGCTCAACAGTACATATCAAATCAAATGTATTTATATAGAGGGACATCCCACTTATAATGCAGCTGCTTCATCTTGATGTTAATTCTTTATCAAAAGCTACCACGACACTTTTTAATTTCAAGCAAGCCCTGCTCTTCCAACCACCATCCCCGTCTCTGCAAAAGCTCTCCCCAAAATGTCACGTCACAGTGGGGCGGCCCATGTTAACATAGCCTTTTGTCTACTAGAGGCCTCTATCCTTCTCTATGGTGTCTGACTTCAGGTCATATTTATTTTTTATTTTATTTATCCGTTATTTTACCAGGTAAGTTGACTGAGAACACGTTCTCATTTGCAGCAACGACCTGGGGAATAGTTACAGGGGAGAGGAGGGGGATGAATGAGCCAATTGTAAACTGGGGATTATTAGGTGACCGTGATGGTTGAGGGCCAGATTGGGAATTTAGCCAGGACACCGGGGTTAACACCCCTACTCTTACGATAAGTGCCATGGGATCTTTAATGACCTCAGAGAGTCAGGACACCCGTTTAACGTCCCATCCGAAAGACGGCACCCTACACAGAGCAGTGTCCCCAATCACTGCCCTGGGGCATTGGGATCTTTGTTTAGACCAGAGGAAAGAGTGCCTCCTACTGGCCCTCCAACACCACTTCCAGCAGCACCTGGTCTCCCATCCAGGGACTGACCAGGACCAACCCTGCTTAGCTTCAGAAGCAAGCCAGCAGTGGTATGCAGTAGATGTATATGTAAACATAGCCTTTTGTCTACTAGAGACCTCTATCCTTCTCTATGGTGTCTGACTTCAGGTAGACGTATATGTTAATATAGCCTTTTGTCTACTAGAGACCTCTATCCTTCTCTATGGTGTCTGACTTCAGGTAGACGTATATGTTAATATAGCCTTTTGTCTACTAGAGTCCTCTATCCTTCTCTATGGTGTCTGACTTCAGGTAGACGTATATGTTAATATAGCCTTTTGTCTACTAGAGACCTCTATCCTTCTCTATGGTGTCTGACTTCAGGTAGACGTATATGTTAATATAGCCTTTTGTCTACTAGAGTCCTCTATCCTTCTCTATGGTGTCTGACTTCAGGTAGACGTATATGTTAATATAGCCTTTTGTCTACTAGAGTCCTCTATCCTTCTCTATGGTGTCTGACTTCAGGTAGACAAACAGTAGATGTATGTTTGTGTTTCTGGCGCTACGTGGTGACGGACCCACGGAAGTGACGCGCCTGTCTGCCAGCCGAGCCGTAGAACAAGATGGCGGACTCCTTAGCAGCGGCTCAGGGAGAGGAGAGCGAACCGGAGAAAGAGGGCAGGGAGAGACGGATGGAGGGAGGTAGTGAGAGCCGGGGGTCGAAGGAGACCTCCGAGGTGACGGAGACGCTGGGGTTTTACGACAAGAAGAAAGTCCAGAAGGACAAGAAACGGAGTCTGTCTGGTGAGTACTGAACCAGCACCTATGCCGGAGGAGAGCTCTCTGGTCTCGTTTCAAGCCCAGGTACTGGTTCAGGTGAGTGTGGACGGGGCTCCGTTCGTAAACAAACACAGCCGGCCAGCTAGCCACACCAGCCGGGTAGCCAGCCACACCAGCCGGGTAGCCAGCCGGCTAGCTAGCCACACCAGCCGGGTAGCTAGCCACACCGGCCCGGTAAACGACGGAGTTGTTGAGCCGCTACTCGTGTGGGCGGACTGGCGCTCCAACGTCACATTAAATTACGTTTTTACAAAAATACTAAAGTAATCACGGATTTCAGCATCCAAACAATAGTACGCAGTTAGTTACACAGCCAGCCAGCTAGCTAGCTAACGGTAGTAGTAGTAGTAGTAGTAGTAGTAGTAGTAGTAGTAGTAGTAGCTAGCTAACAGAACACAGCCAGCTAGCTTTGCAGGGTTACAGCTTGCCAGCTAACTAGCTTGTTGTAGCTAGCACCTAGACAGACAGAGGTACAGTGGGGACAGATTGAGGAGCAGTGTGGACAGCTGTAGATGGAGGGATTGAGGAGCAGTGTGGACAGCTGTAGATGGAGGGATTGAGGAGCAGTGTGGACAGCTGTAGATGGAGGGATTGAGGAGAAGTTACACTCTTAATAATTACTGTGTGTGTGTGTGTGTGTGTGTGTAGATCTGTCCCTAGTGAGGTTCATGGGGGCGGAGCTGACCCGAGGATACTTCCTGGAACACAACGAGGCTAAATACACAGAGAGACGAGAGAGGGTCTACACCTGCCTCCGCATCCCCAAAGAACTAGAGAAGGTACACACACACACACACACACACACACACACACACACACACACACACACACACACACACACACACACACACACACACACACACACACACACACACACACACACATCACCATTTCAGAACCACACAACACCTTGGTTGAGGTTGTCCCACTCTCTCCTGCTCTTCCTCCTCCTCCTCTTTCTCCTCCCGCTCTTCCTCCTCCCGCACTTCCTCCTCCCCCTCCCGCTCTTCATCCTCCCGCTCTTCCGCCTCCCGCTCTTCCGCCTCCCGCTCTGCCTCCCCCCTCTTCCTGCCCTTCCTCCTCCCGCTCTGCCTCCCCCCTCTTCCTGCCCTTCCTCCTCCCGCCCTTCCTCCTCCCGCCCTTCCTCCTCCCGCTCTTCATCCCCCTCCTCTCGCTCTTCCTCCTCCGGCTCTTCCTCTTCCGGCGCTTCCTCCTCCCGCTCTTCCTCCCCCCTCCTCCCGCTCTTCTTCCCCTCCTCCCGCTCTTCCTCCCCCTCCTCCCGCTCTTCCTTCCCCTCCTCCCGCTCTTCCTCCCCCCTCCTCTCGCTCTTCCTCCTCCGGGCTCTTCCTCCTCCCGCTCTTCCTCCCCTTACTCCTCCCGCCCTTACTCCTCCCGCTCTTCCTCCCCCTACTCCTCCCGCCCTTCCTCTTCCCGCCCTTCCTCCTCCTGCTCTTCCTCCCTCCTCCTGCCCTTCCTCCTCCCGCTCTTCCTCCCCCTTCCTCCTCCTCTTCCCATCCTCTCTCTCCATCCCTTTATTAAATGTCAATTCAAAGGGGCGTTATTGGCATGGGAAACGTGTTGACATTGTCAAGGCAGCTGAAATAGACAGTCAACATAGTGAATCTCTGTCTCTCTGTGTAGTTGATGCTGTTTGGCTTCTTCCTGTGTCTGGATGCCTTCCTGTACGTGTTCACTCTGCTGCCTCTCAGAGTCCTACTGGCCCTCGTCCAACTACTGACCCTGCCCTGCTGTGGTCTGAGGTAACACACCTACACACACCTCATCCAACTACCGACCCTGCTGTGGTCTGAGGTAACACACCTACACACCTCATCCAACTACTGACCCTGCTGTGGTCTGAGGTAACACACCTACACACCTCATCCAACTACTGACCCTGCTGTGGTCTGAGGTAACACACCTCATCCAACTACTGACCCTGCTGTGGTCTGAGGTAACACACCTACACACCTCATCCAACTACTGACCCTGCTGTGGTCTGAGGTAACACACCTACACACACCTCATCCAACTACTGACCCTGCTGTGGTCTGAGGTAACACACACCTCATCCAACTACTGACCCTGCTGTGGTCTGAGGTAACACACCTACACACACCTCATCCAACTACTGACCCTGCTGTGGTCTGAGGTAACACACCTACACACCTCATCCAACTACTGACCCTGCTGTGGTCTGAGGTAACACACCTACACACACCTCATCCAACTACTGACCCTGCTGTGGTCTGAGGTAACACACCTACACACCTCATCCAACTACTGACCCTGCTGTGGTCTGAGGTAACACACCTACACACCTCATCCAACTACTGACCCTGCTGTGGTCTGAGGTAACACACCTACACACACCTCATCCAACTACCGACCCTGCTGTGGTCTGAGGTAACACACCTACACACACCTCATCCAACTACTGACCCTGCTGTGGTCTGAGGTAACACACCTACACACCTCATCCAACTACTGACCCTGCTGTGGTCTGAGGTAACACACCTACACACCTCATCCAACTACTGACCCTGCCCTGCTGTGGTCTGAGGTAACACACCTACACACCTCATCCAACTACTGACCCTGCTGTGGTCTGAGGTAACACACCTACACACCTCATCCAACTACTGACCCTGCCCTGCTGTGGTCTGAGGTAACACACCTCATCCAACTACGGACCCTGCTGTGGTCTGAGGTAACACACCTATACACACCTACACAGCAACTGTCTCTGACCTGTAGAATAGCATTGTGCTATGTATTATTACGTAAATTAAACCCTGTTCAACTCATTCCAGGTGAAACTGGTTGAGAGAATGCCAAGAGTGTGCAAAGCTGTCATCAAGGCAAAGGGTGGCTACTTTGAAGAATCTCAAATATATTGATTTGTTTAACACTTTTTTGGTTACTACATTATTTCATATGTGTTATTTCATAGTTTTGATGTCTTCACTATTATTCTACAAGGTAGAAAATAGTAAAAATAAAGAAAAACCCTGGAATGAGTAGGTGTGCCCAACCTTTTGACTGGTACTATGTACACACTGTACATCTACTGTAAAAATGGGACCTGATGCCCCTCTGCTTGCCACTCGGCATTAAGGAGATAGACTGGGGGTCCTGAGATGGACTGGTGTCCTGTCCAGGGTGTGTCCTCTCCTCCACAGGGGGTCTCTACTGTGGGTGGGTGTCCCGGGTGGCGCAGTGGTCTAGGGCACTGCATCGCAGTGCTAGCTGCGCCACCAGAGTCTCTGGATTCGCGCCCAGGCTCTGTCGCAGCCGGCCGCAACCGGGAGATCCGTGGGGCGACGCACAATTGGCATAGCGTCGTCCGGGTTAGGGAGGGTTTGGCCGGTAGGGATATCCTTGTCTCAGTATGTAACAAAATGTTATAAAATGTATGCACTCTACTGTAAGTCGCTCTGGATAAGAGCGTCTGCTAAATGACTAAAATGTAAATGTAAAAAATGTCTCCTCTCCTCTCCTCTCCTCCAGGTCTGTGATGTGTTGAAGGGGGTTCATCATGCTAACTCTCCTCTCTCTCCTCTCCACCACAGGGGGTCTCCTCTCCTCTCCTCCAGGTCTGTGATGTGTTGAAGGGGGTTCATCATGCTAACTCTCCTCTCTCTCCTCTCCACCACAGGGGGTCTCCTCTCCTCCAGCCAGCCCAGGTCTGTGACGTGTTGAAGGGGCTCATCATGGTCTTGTGTTACGTCATGATGAGCTACGTGGATTACAGCATGATGTACCACCTGATCAGAGGACAGTCTGTCATCAAACTGTATATTATCTACAACATGCTGGAGGTAACACACTGAGACTAGGGCATGATGTACCACCTGATCAGAGGACAGTCTCATCAAACTATATATTATCTACAACATGCTGGAGGTAACACACTGAGACTAGGGCATGATGTACCACCTGATCAGAGGACAGTCTCATCAAACTATATATTATCTACAACATGCTGGAGGTAACACACTGAGACTAGGGCATGATGTACCACCTGATCAGAGGACAGTCTCATCAAACTATATATTATCTACAACATGCTGGAGGTAACACACTGAGACTAGGGCATGATGTACCACCTGATCAGAGGACAGTCTCATCAAACTATATATTATCTACAACATGCTGGAGGTAACACACTGAGACTAGGGCATGATGTACCACCTGATCAGAGGACAGTCTCATCAAACTGTATATTATCTACAACATGCTGGAGGTAACACACTGAGACTAGGGCATGATGTACCACCTGATCAGAGGACAGTCTCATCAAACTATATATTATCTACAACATGCTGGAGGTAACACACTGAGACTAGGGCATGATGTACCACCTGATCAGAGGACAGTCTCATCAAACTATATATTATCTACAACATGCTGGAGGTAACACACTGAGACTAGGGCATGATGTACCACCTGATCAGAGGACAGTCTCATCAAACTATATATTATCTACAACATGCTGGAGGTAACACACTGAGACTAGGGCATGATGTACCACCTGATCAGAGGACAGTCTCATCAAACTCTATATTATACCTGTACCTACAGCTTTTAATACCTCACCTGTACCTACAGCTTTTAATACCTCACCTGTACCTGCAGCTTTTAATACCTCACCTGTACCTGCAGCTTTTAATACCTCACCTGTACCTGCAGCTTTTCATACCTCACCTGTACCTGCATCTTTTCATACCTCACCTGTACCTGCAGCTTTTAATACCTCACCTGTACCTGCAGCTTTTCATACCTCACCTGTACCTGCAGCTTTTAATACCTCACCTGTACCTGCAGCTTTTAATACCTCACCTGTACCTGCAGTTTTTAATACCTCACCTGTACCTGCAGCTTTCATACCTCACCTGTACCTGCAGCTTTTAATACCTCACCTGTACCTGCAGCTTTTAATACCTCACCTGTACCTGCAGCTTTCATACCTCACCTGTACCTGCAGCTTTTAATACCTCACCTGTACCTGCAGCTTTTAATACCTCACCTGCACCTGCAGCTTTTAATACCTCACCTGCACCTGCAGCTTTTAATACCTCACCTGTACCTGCGTCTTTTAATACCTCACCTGTACCTACAGCTTTTAATACCTCACCTGTACCTACAGCTTTTCATACCTCACCTGTACCTGCAGCTTTTAATACCTCACCTGTACCTGCAGCTTTCATACCTCACCTGTACCTGCAGCTTTTAATACCTCACCTGTACCTGCAGCTTTTAATACCTCACCTGCACCTGCAGCTTTTAATACCTCACCTGCACCTGCAGCTTTTAATACCTCTCCTGTACCTGCGTCTTTTAATACCTCACCTGTACCTACAGCTTTTAATACCTCACCTGTACCTACAGCTTTTCATACCTCACCTGTACCTGCAGCTTTTAATACCTCACCTGTACCTGCAGCTTTTAATACCTCACCTGTACCTGCAGCTTTTCATACCTCACCTGTACCTACAGCTTTTCATACCTCACCTACAGCTTTTCATACCTCACCTGTACCTGCAGCTTTTAATACCTCACCTGCAGCTTTTCATACCTCACCTGTACCTGCAGCTTTTCATACCTCACCTGTACCTGCATCTTTTAATACCTCACCTGTACCTGCAGCTTTTAATACCTCACCTGTACCTGCAGCTTTTAATACCTCACCTGCACCTGCAGCTTTTAATACCTCACCTGTACCTGCAGCTTTTAATACCTCACCTGTACCTGCAGCTTTTAATACCTCACCTGTACCTGCAGCTTTTAATACCTCACCTGTACCTGCAGCTTTTCATACCTCACCTGTACCTGCAGCTTTTAATACCTCACCTGTACCTGCAGCTTTTAATACCTCACCTGTACCTGCAGCTTGTAATACCTCACCTGTACCTGCAGCTTTTAATACCTCACCTGTACCTGCAGCTTTTAATACCTCACCTGTACCTGCAGTTTTTAATACCTCACCTGTACCTGCAGCTTTTAATACCTCACCTGCACCTGCAGCTTTTAATACCTCACCTGTACCTGCATCTTTTCATACCTCACCTGTACCTGCAGCTTTTAATACCTCACCTGTACCTACAGCTTTTAATACCTCACCTGTACCTACAGCTTTTAATACCTCAGCTGTACCTGCAGCTTTTAATACCTCACCTGTACCTGCAGTTTTTAATACCTCACCTGTACCTGCATCTTTTAATACCTCACCTGCAGCTTTTAATACCTCACCTGTACCTGCAGCTTTTCATACCTCACCTGTACCTGCATCTTTTCATACCTCACCTGTACCTGCAGCTTTTAATACCTCACCTGTACCTGCAGCTTTTCATACCTCACCTGTACCTGCAGCTTTTAATACCTCACCTGTACCTGCAGCTTTTAATACCTCACCTGTACCTGCAGCTTTTAATACCTCACCTGTACCTGCAGCTTTTAATACCTCACCTGTACCTGCAGCTTTCATACCTCACCTGTACCTGCAGCTTTTAATACCTCACCTGTACCTGCAGCTTTTAATACCTCACCTGTACCTGCAGCTTTTAATACCTCACCTGCACCTGCAGCTTTTAATACCTCACCTGTACCTGCAGCTTTTAATACCTCACCTGCACCTGCAGCTTTTCATACCTCACCTGTACATGCAGCTTTTCATACCTCACCTGTACCTGCAGCTTTTCATACCTCACCTGTACCTGCAGCTTTTAATACCTCACTTGTACCTGCAGCTTTTAATAGCTCACCTGTACCTGCAGCTTTTCATACCTCACCTGTACCTACAGCTTTTCATACCTCACCTACAGCTTTTCATACCTCACCTGTACCTGCAGCTTTTAATACCTCACCTGCAGCTTTTCATACCTCACCTGTACCTGCAGCTTTTCATACCTCACCTGTACCTGCAGCTTTTAATACCTCACCTGTACCTGCAGCTTTTAATACCTCACCTGTACCTGCAGCTTTTAATACCTCACCTGTACCTGCAGCTTTTAATACCTCACCTGTACCTGCAGCTTTTAATACCTCACCTGTACCTGCAGCTTTTAATACCTCACCTGTACCTGCAGCTTTTAATAGCTCACCTGTACCTGCAGCTTTTCATACCTCACCTGTACCTACAGCTTTTCATACCTCACCTACAGCTTTTCATACCTCACCTGTACCTGCAGCTTTTAATACCTCACCTGCAGCTTTTCATACCTCACCTGTACCTGCAGCTTTTAATACCTCACCTGTACCTGCAGCTTTTAATACCTCACCTGTACCTGCAGCTTTTAATACCTCACCTGTACCTGCAGCTTTTAATACCTCACCTGTACCTGCAGCTTTTAATACCTCACCTGTACCTGCAGCTTTTAATACCTCACCTGTACCTGCAGCTTTTCATACCTCACCTGTACCTGCAGCTTTTCATACCTCACCTGTACCTGCAGCTTGTAATACCTCACCTGTACCTGCAGCTTTTAATACCTCACCTGTACCTGCAGCTTTTAATACCTCACCTGTACCTGCAGTTTTTAATACCTCACCTGTACCTGCAGCTTTTAATACCTCACCTGCACCTGCAGCTTTTCATACCTCACCTGCACCTGCAGCTTTTAATACCTCACCTGTACCTACAGCTTTTAATACCTCACCTGTACCTACAGCTTTTAATACCTCACCTGTACCTGCAGCTTTTAATACCTCACCTGTACCTGCAGTTTTTAATACCTCACCTGTACCTGCATCTTTTAATACCTCACCTGCAGCTTTTAATACCTCACCTGCAGCTTTTAATACCTCACCTGTACCTGCAGCTTTTCATACCTCACCTGTACCTGCAGCTTTTCATACCTCACCTGTACCTGCAGCTTTTAATACCTCACCTGTACCTGCAGCTTTTCATACCTCACCTGTACCTGCAGCTTTTAATACCTCACCTGTACCTGCAGCTTTTAATACCTCACCTGTACCTGCAGCTTTTCATACCTCACCTGTACCTGCAGCTTTTAATACCTCACCTGCACCTGCAGCTTTTAATACCTCACCTGCACCTGCAGCTTTTAATACCTCACCTGTACCTGCAACTTTTAATACCTCACCTGTACCTGCAACTTTTAATACCTCACCTGTACCTGCAGCTGTCATACCTCACCTGTACCTGCAGCTTTTAATACCTCACCTGTACCTGCAGCTTTTAATACCTCACCTGTACCTGCAGCTTTTAATACCTCACCTGTACCTGCAGCTTTTAATACCTCACCTGCACCTGCAGCTTTTCATACCTCACCTGCACCTGCAGCTTTTCATACCTCACCTGCACCTGCAGCTTTTCATACCTCACCTGTACCTGCAGCTTTTCATACCTCACCTGTACATGCAGCTTTTAATACCTCACCTGTACCTGCAGCTTTTAATACCTCACCTGTACCTGCAGCTTTTAATACCTCACCTGTACCTGCAGCTTTTAATACCTCACCTGTACCTGCAGCTTTTCATACCTCACCTGTACCTACAGCTTTTCATACCTCACCTACAGCTTTTCATACCTCACCTGTACCTGCAGCTTTTAATACCTCACCTGCAGCTTTTCATACCTCACCTGTACCTGCAGCTTTTAATACCTCACCTGTACCTGCAGCTTTTAATACCTCACCTGTACCTGCAGCTTTTAATACCTCACTTGTACCTGCAGCTTTTAATACCTCACCTGTACCTGCAGCTTTTCATACCTCACCTGTACCTGCAGCTTTTCATACCTCACCTGTACCTGCAGCTTTTAATACCTCACCTGTACCTGCAGCTTTTAATACCTCACCTGTACCTGCAGCTTTTCATACCTCACCTGTACCTGCATCTTTTCATACCTCACCTGTACCTGCAGCTTTTAATACCTCACCTGTACCTGCAGCTTTTAATACCTCACCTGTACCTGCAGCTTTTCATACCTCACCTGCACCTGCAGCTTTACACTGAGACACACACACAACCGACTAACCGCGTGTGTGTGTGTGTGTGTGTGTGTGTGTTCCCTGCAGGTAGACTAACTGTGTGTGGGTGGGTGGGTGTGTGTGTGGGTGTGGGTGTGGGTGTGTGTGTGTGTGTTCCCTGCAGGTAGACTAACCGTGAGTGTGTGTGTGTTTCCTGCAGGTAGACTAACCGTGTGTGTGTGTGTGTGTGTGTGTGTGTGTGTGTGTGTGTGTGTGTGTGTGTGTGTGTTCCCTGCAGGTAGCAGACAGGTTGTTCTCTTCGTTTGGGCAGGACATTCTGGACGCTCTCTACTGGACCGCTACAGAACCGAAAGAGAAGAAGAGAGCTCACATAGGAGTTGTACCTCACTTCCTCATGGCTGTTCTATATGTCTGTATCCTTACTTACTGAACCTAAAGAGACGGTATAGGAGTTGTACCTCACTTCCTGTCTGTATCCTTACCTATTGAACCTAAAGAGAGACTGTATAGGAGTTGTACCTCACTTCCTGTCTGTATCCTTACCTACTGAACCTAAAGAGACGGTATAGGAGTTGTACCTCACTTCCTGTCTGTATCCTTACCTACTGAACCTAAAGAGAGACTGTATAGGAGTTGTACCTCACTTCCTGTCTGTATCCTTACCTATTGAACCTAAAGAGAGACTGTATAGGAGTTGTACCTCACTTCCTGTCTGTATCCTTACCTACTGAACCTAAAGAGACGGTATAGGAGTTGTACCTCACTTCCTGTCTGTATCCTTACTTACTGAACCTAAAGAGACTATAGGAGTTGTACCTCACTTCCTGTCTGTATCATTACCTACTGAACCTAAAGAGACTGTATAGGAGTTGTACCTCACTTCCTGTCTGTATCCTTACCTACTGAACCTAAAGAGACGGTATAGGAGTTGTACCTCACTTCCTGTCTGTATCCTTACCTACTGAACCTAAAGAGAAGAAGAGAGCTCACATAGGAGTTGTACCTCACTTCCTGTCTGTATCCTTACTTACTCAACCTAAAGAGACGGTATAGGAGTTGTAGCTCACTTCCTGTCTGTATCCTTACCTACTGAACCTAAAGAGACTGTATAGGAGTTGTACCTCTTTTCCTGTCTGTATCCTTACTTACTAAACCTAAAGAGACGGTATAGGAGTTGTACCTCACTTCCTGTCTGTATCCTTACTTACTGAACCTAAAGAGACTATAGGAGTTGTACCTCACTTCCTGTCTGTATCATTACCTACTGAACCTAAAGAGACTGTATAGGAGTTGTACCTCACTTCCTGTCTGTATCCTTACCTACTGAACCTAAAGAGACGGTATAGGAGTTGTACCTCACTTCCTGTCTGTATCCTTACCTACTGAACCTAAAGAGAAGAAGAGAGCTCACATAGGAGTTGTACCTCACTTCCTGTCTGTATCCTTACTTACTCAACCTAAAGAGACGGTATAGGAGTTGTAGCTCACTTCCTGTCTGTATCCTTACCTACTGAACCTAAAGAGACTGTATAGGAGTTGTACCTCTTTTCCTGTCTGTATCCTTACTTACTAAACCTAAAGAGACGGTATAGGAGTTGTACCTCACTTCCTGTCTGTATCCTTACTTACTGAACCTAAAGAGACTATAGGAGTTGTACCTCACTTCCTGTCTGTATCATTACCTACTGAACCTAAAGAGACTGTATAGGAGTTGTACCTCACTTCCTGTCTGTATCCTTACCTACTGAACCTAAAGAGACGGTATAGGAGTTGTACCTCACTTCCTGTCTGTATCCTTACCTACTGAACCTAAAGAGAAGAAGAGAGCTCACATAGGAGTTGTACCTCACTTCCTGTCTGTATCCTTACTTACTCAACCTAAAGAGACGGTATAGGAGTTGTAGCTCACTTCCTGTCTGTATCCTTACCTACTGAACCTAAAGAGACTGTATAGGAGTTGTACCTCTTTTCCTGTCTGTATCCTTACTTACTAAACCTAAAGAGACGGTATAGGAGTTGTACCTCACTTCCTGTCTGTATCCTTACTTACTGAACCTAAAGAGAGACGGTATAGGAGTTGTAGCTCACTTCCTGTCTGTATCCTTACTTAATGAACCTAAAGAGACGGTATAGGAGTTGTAGCTCACTTCCTGTCTGTATCCTTACTTACTGAACCTAAAGAGAAGGTATAGGAGTTGTACCTCACTTCCTGTCTGTATCCTTACCTACTGAACCTAAAGAGACGGTATAGGAGTTGTACCTCACTTCCTGTCTGTATCCTTACCTACTGAACCTAAAGAGAGACGGTATAGGAGTTGTTCCTCACTTCCTGTCTGTATCCTTACCTACTGAACCTAAAGAGACGGTATAGGAGTTGTACCTCACTTCCTGTCTGTATCCTTACCTACTGAACCTAAAGAGACGGTATAGGAGTTGTTCCTCACTTCCTGTCTGTATCCTTACCTACTGAACCTAAAGAGACGGTATAGGAGTTGTACCTCACTTCCTGTCTGTATCCTTACTTCCTGAACCTAAAGAGACGGTATAGGAGTTGTACCTCACTTCCTGTCTGTATCCTTACCTACTGAACCTAAAGAAAGACGGTGTAGGAGTTGTACCTCATTTCCTGTCTGTTTCCTTACTTACTGAACCGAAAGAGAAGAAGAGAGCTCACATAGGAGTTGTACCTCACTTCCTGTCTGTATCCTTACTTACTGAACCTAAAGAGACGGTATAGGAGTTGTAGCTCACTTCCTGTCTGTATCCTTACCTACTGAACCTAAAGAGACTGTATAGGAGTTGTACCTCTTTTCCTGTCTGTATCCTTACTTACTAAACCTAAAGAGACGGTATAGGAGTTGTACCTCACTTCCTGTCTGTATCCTTACTTACTGAACCTAAAGAGACTATAGGAGTTGTACCTCACTTCCTGTCTGTATCATTACCTACTGAACCTAAAGAGACTGTATAGGAGTTGTACCTCACTTCCT
This sequence comes from Salvelinus fontinalis, assembly GCF_029448725.1. Lineage (NCBI taxonomy): Eukaryota > Metazoa > Chordata > Actinopteri > Salmoniformes > Salmonidae > Salvelinus > Salvelinus fontinalis. The sequence continues at coordinate 343,835 of NW_026600217.1, forward strand.
GTCTGTATCCTTACCTACTGAACCTAAAGAGACGGTATAGGAGTTGTACCTCACTTCCTGTCTGTATCCTTACCTACTGAACCTAAAGAGAAGAAGAGAGCTCACATAGGAGTTGTACCTCACTTCCTGTCTGTATCCTTACTTACTCAACCTAAAGAGACGGTATAGGAGTTGTAGCTCACTTCCTGTCTGTATCCTTACCTACTGAACCTAAAGAGACTGTATAGGAGTTGTACCTCTTTTCCTGTCTGTATCCTTACTTACTAAACCTAAAGAGACGGTATAGGAGTTGTACCTCACTTCCTGTCTGTATCCTTACTTACTGAACCTAAAGAGACTATAGGAGTTGTACCTCACTTCCTGTCTGTATCATTACCTACTGAACCTAAAGAGACTGTATAGGAGTTGTACCTCACTTCCTGTCTGTATCCTTACCTACTGAACCTAAAGAGACGGTATAGGAGTTGTACCTCACTTCCTGTCTGTATCCTTACCTACTGAACCTAAAGAGAAGAAGAGAGCTCACATAGGAGTTGTACCTCACTTCCTGTCTGTATCCTTACTTACTCAACCTAAAGAGACGGTATAGGAGTTGTAGCTCACTTCCTGTCTGTATCCTTACCTACTGAACCTAAAGAGACTGTATAGGAGTTGTACCTCTTTTCCTGTCTGTATCCTTACTTACTAAACCTAAAGAGACGGTATAGGAGTTGTACCTCACTTCCTGTCTGTATCCTTACTTACTGAACCTAAAGAGAGACGGTATAGGAGTTGTAGCTCACTTCCTGTCTGTATCCTTACTTAATGAACCTAAAGAGACGGTATAGGAGTTGTAGCTCACTTCCTGTCTGTATCCTTACTTACTGAACCTAAAGAGAAGGTATAGGAGTTGTACCTCACTTCCTGTCTGTATCCTTACCTACTGAACCTAAAGAGACGGTATAGGAGTTGTACCTCACTTCCTGTCTGTATCCTTACCTACTGAACCTAAAGAGAGACGGTATAGGAGTTGTTCCTCACTTCCTGTCTGTATCCTTACCTACTGAACCTAAAGAGACGGTATAGGAGTTGTACCTCACTTCCTGTCTGTATCCTTACCTACTGAACCTAAAGAGACGGTATAGGAGTTGTTCCTCACTTCCTGTCTGTATCCTTACCTACTGAACCTAAAGAGACGGTATAGGAGTTGTACCTCACTTCCTGTCTGTATCCTTACTTCCTGAACCTAAAGAGACGGTATAGGAGTTGTACCTCACTTCCTGTCTGTATCCTTACCTACTGAACCTAAAGAAAGACGGTGTAGGAGTTGTACCTCATTTCCTGTCTGTTTCCTTACTTACTGAACCGAAAGAGAAGAAGAGAGCTCACATAGGAGTTGTACCTCACTTCCTGTCTGTATCCTTACTTACTGAACCGAAAGGGAGACGGTATAGGAGTTGTAGCTCACTTCCTGTCTGTATCCTTACCTACTGAATCTAAAGAGACTGTATAGGAGTTGTACCTCACTTCCTGTCTGTATCCTTACTTACTAAACCTAAAGAGACGGTATAGGAGTTGTACCTCACTTCCTGTCTGTATCCTTACTTACTGAACCTAAAGAGAGACGGTATAGGAGTTGTATATCACTTCCTGTCTGTATCCTTACTTACTGAACCTAAAGAGACGGTATAGGAGTTGTACCTCACTTCCTGTCTGTATCCTTACTTACTGAACCTAAAGAGACGGTATAGGAGTTGTACCTCACTTCCTGTCTGTATCCTTACCTACTGAACCTAAAGAGACGGTATAGGAGTTGTACCTCACTTCCTGTCTGTATCCTTACCTACTGAACCTAAAGAGACGGTATAGGAGTTGTTCCTCACTTCCTGTTTGTATCCTTACCTACTGAACCTAAAGAGACGGTATAGGAGTTGTACCTCACTTCCTGTCTGTATCCTTACCTACTGAACCTAAAGAGACGGTATAGGAGTTGTTCCTCACTTCCTGTCTGTATCCTTACCTACTGAACCTAAAGAGACGGTATAGGAGTTGTATCTCACTTCCTGTCTGTATCCTTACCTACTGAACCGAAGGAGACGGTATAGGAGTTGTAGCTCACTTCCTGTTTGTATCCTTACTTACTGAACCTAAAGAGACGGTATAGGAGTTGTACCTCACTTCCTGTCTGTATCCTTACTTACTGAACCTAAAGAGAGACGGTATAGGAGTTGTAGCTCACTTCCTGTCTGTATCCTTACTTACTGAACCGAAAGAGACGGTATAGGAGTTGTACCTCACTTCCTGTCTGTATCCTTACTTACTGAACCGAAAGGGAGACGGTATAGGAGTTGTAGCTCACTTCCTGTCTGTATCCTTACTTACTAAACCTAAAGAGACGGTATAGGAGTTGTACCTCACTTCCTGTCTGTATCCTTACTTACTGAACCTAAAGAGACGGTATAGGAGTTGTACCTCACTTCCTGTCTGTATCCTTACTTACTGAACCTAAAGAGAGACGGTATAGGAGTTGTACCTCACTTCCTGTCTGTATCCTTACTTACTGAACCGAAAGAGACGGTATAGGAGTTGTACCTCACTTCCTGTCTGTATCCTTACTTACTGAACCTAAAGAGAGACGGTATAGGAGTTGTAGCTCACTTCCTGTCTGTATCCTTACTTACTGAACCGAAAGGGAGACGGTATAGGATTTGTAGCTCACTTCCTGTCTGTATCCTTACTTACTGAACCTAAAGAGACGGTATAGGAGTTGTACCTCACTTCCTGTCTGTATCCTTACTTACTGAACCTAAAGAGAAACGGTGTTGGAGTTGTACCTCACTTCCTGTCTGTATCCTTACTTACTGAACCTAAAGAGACGGTATAGGAGTTGTACCTCACTTCCTGTCTGTATCCTTACTTACTGAACCTAAAGAGAGACGGTATAGGAGTTGTAGCTCACTTCCTGTCTGTATCCTTACTTACTGAACCGAAAGAGACGGTATAGGAGTTGTACCTCACTTCCTGTCTGTATCCTTACTTACTGAACCGAAAGGTAGACGGTATAGGAGTTGTAGCTCACTTCCTGTCTGTATCCTTACTTACTAAACCTAAAGAGACGGTATAGGAGTTGTACCTCACTTCCTGTCTGTATCCTTACTTACTGAACCTAAAGAGACGGTATAGGAGTTGTACCTCACTTCCTGTCTGTATCCTTACTTACTGAACCTAAAGAGAGACGGTATAGGAGTTGTAGCTCACTTCCTGTCTGTATCCTTACTTACTGAACCGAAAGAGACGGTATAGGATTTGTTGCTCACTTCCTGTCTGTATCCTTACTTACTGAACCTAAAGAGAAGAAGAGAGCTCACATAGGAGTTGTTCCTCACTTCCTCATGGCTGTTCTATATGTCTGTATCCTTACTTACTGAACCTAAAGAGATGGTATAGGAGTTGTACCTCACTTCCTGTCTGTTATCTTACTTACTGAACCTAAAGAGACGGTATAGGAGTTGTACCTCACTTCCTGTCTGTTATCTTACTTACTGAACCTAAAGAGACGGTATAGGAGTTGTACCTCACTTCCTGTCTGTTATCTTACTTACTGAACCTAAAGAGACGGTATAGGAGTTGTACCTCACTTCCTGTCTGTATCCTTACCTACTGAACCTAAAGAGACGGTATAGGAGTGTGTATCAGGTTGTATCAGTGTGTTTTCCTGAGTGTGTATCAGGTTGTGTCAGTGTGTTTTCCTGAGTGTGTATCAGGTTGTATCAGTGTGTATCAGGTTGTATCAGTGTGTATCAGGTTGTATCAGTGTGTATCAGGTTGTGTCAGTGTGTATCAGGTTGTGTTAGTGTGTTATCAGGTTGTATCAGTGTGTTTTCCTGAGTGTGTATCAGGTTGTATCAGTGTGTATCAGGTTGTATCAGTGTGTTTTCCTGAGTGTGTATCAGGTTGTATCAGTGTGTATCAGGTTGTGTTAGTGTGTATCAGGTTGTATCAGTGTGTTTTCCTGAGTGTGTATCAGGTTGTATCAGTGTGTATCAGGTTGTGTTAGTGTGTTATCAGGTTGTATCAGTGTGTTTTCCTGAGTGTGTATCAGGTTGTGTCAGTGTGTATCAGGTTGTATCAGTGTGTTTTCCTGAGTGTGTATCAGGTTGTGTCAGTGTGTTTTCCTGAGTGTGTATCAGGTTGTGTTAGTGTGTATCAGGTTGTGTCAGTGTGTATCAGGTTGTGTCAGTGTGTATCAGGTTGTGTTAGTGTGTTTTCCTGAGTGTGTATCAGGTTGTGTCAGTGTGTATCAGGTTGTGTCAGTGTGTATCAGGTTGTGTCAGTGTGTATCAGGTTGTGTCAGTGTGTATCAGGTTGTGTTAGTGTGTATCAGGTTGTGTTAGTGTGTATCAGGTTGTATCAGTGTGTTTTCCTGAGTGTGTATCAGGTTGTGTTAGTGTGTATCAGGTTGTATCAGTGTGTTTTCCTGAGTGTGTATCAGGTTGTGTTAGTGTGTTTTCCTGAGTGTGTATCAGGTTGTGTCAGTGTGTATCAGGTTGTGTTAGTGTGTATCAGGTTGTGTTAGTGTGTATCAGGTTGTGTCAGTGTGTATCAGGTTGTATCAGTGTGTTTTCCTGAGTGTGTATCAGGTTGTGTTAGTGTGTTTTCCTGAGTGTGTATCAGGTTGTGTTAGTGTGTATCAGGTTGTGTCAGTGTGTATCAGGTTGTGTTAGTGTGTATCAGGTTGTGTCAGTGTGTATCAGGTTGTGTCAGTGTGTATCAGGTTGTGTCAGTGTGTATCAGGTTGTGTTAGTGTGTATCAGGTTGTGTCAGTGTGTATCAGGTTGTGTCAGTGTGTATCAGGTTGTATCAGTGTGTATCAGGTTGTGTCAGTGTGTATCAGGTTGTATCAGTGTGTTTTCCTGAGTGTGTATCAGGTTGTGTTAGTGTGTATCAGGTTGTGTTAGTGTGTTTTCCTGAGTGTGTATCAGGTTGTGTCAGTGTGTATCAGGTTGTGTCAGTGTGTATCAGGTTGTGTTAGTGTGTATCAGGCTGTGTTAGTGTGTATCAGGTTGTATCAGTGTGTTTTCCTGAGTGTGTATCAGGTTGTATCAGTGTGTTTTCCTGAGTGTGTATCAGGTTGTGTGTGTTTTCCTGAGTGTGTATCAGGTTGTGTGTGTTTTCCTGAGTGTGTACCAGTTCTCCATGCTATCCTCATCATGGTCCAGGCCACTACTCTGAACGTTGCCTTCAACTCCCACAACAAGTCTCTACTCACCATCATGATGTCTAACAACGTGAGTACACACACACACACACACACACACACACTGAGACACACACACACACTGAGACACACACACACACACACTGAGACACACACACACACTGAGACACACACACACACACACACACACACTGAGACACACACACACTGACACACACACACTGACACACACACACACACTGAGACGCGCACACATACACACTGAGACAGACACACACACACACACTGAGACACACACACACACACACTGAGACACGCACACACACACTGAGACACGCACACACACACACCGAGACGCGCACACACACACACGTTGACACACACACTGAGACACACACACACACACTGAGACACACACACACACACTGAGACACACACACACACTGAGACACACACACACTGAGACACACACACTGAGACGCACACACACATATTGTGTTCCTCTGTACACACTGAGACCCACCCAGTGACTGCTGTGTTCCTCTGTACACACTGAGACCCACCCAGTGACTGCTGTGTTCCTCTGTACACACTGAGACCCACCCAGTGACTGTTGTGTTCCTCTGTACACACTGAGACCCACCCAGTGACTGTTGTGTTCCTCTGTACACACTGAGACCCAGTGTCTGTGTTCCTCTGTACACACTGAGACCCACCCAGTGACTGTTGTGTTCCTCTGTACACACTGAGACCCACCCAGTGACTGTTGTGTTCCTCTGTACACACTGAGACCCACCCAGTGTCTGTGTTCCTCTGTACACACTGAGACCCACCCAGTGTCTGTGTTCCTCTGTACACACTGAGACCCACCCAGTGTCTGTGTTCCTCTGTACACACTGAGACCCACCCAGTGTCTGTGTTCCTCTGTACACACTGAGACCCACCCAGTGACTGTTGTGTTCCTCTGTAGTTCGTGGAGATCAAAGGAAGTGTGTTTAAGAAGTTCGAGAAGAATAACCTCTTTCAGATGTCTAACAGTGGTGAGTACAACTACTAACTACTATAACTAGTACAACTACTAACTAGTATAACTAGTACAACTACTAACTAGTATAACTAGTACAACTACTAACTAGTATAACTAGTACAACTACTAACTAGTATAACTAGTACAACTACTAACTAGTATAACTAGTACAACTACTAACTAGTATAACTAGTACAACTACTAACTAGTATAACTAGTACAACTACTAACTAGTATAACTAGTACACCTACTAACTAGTATAACTAGTACAACTACTAACTAGTATAACTAGTACAACTACTAACTAGTATAACTAGTACAACTACTAACTAGTATAACTAGTACAACTACTAACTAGTATAACTAGTACAACTACTAACTAGTATAACTAGTACAACTACTAACTAGTATAACTAGTACAACTACTAACTAGTATAACTAGTACAACTACTAACTAGTATAACTAGTACAACTACTAACTAGTATAACTAGTACAACTACTAACTAGTATAACTACTACAACTACTAACTAGTATAACTACTACAACTACTAACTAGTATAACTAGTACAACTACTAACTAGTATAACTAGTACAACTACTAACTACTATAACTAGTACAACTACTAACTAGTATAACTAGTACAACTACTAACTAGTATAACTAGTACAACTACTAACTAGTATAACTAGTACAACTACTAACTACTATAACTAGTACAACTACTAACTAGTATAACTAGTACAACTACTAACTAGTATAACTAGTACAACTACTAACTAGTATAACTAGTACAACTACTAACTACTATAACTACCCCTGACCCCTGACCCCTTAGGGCCTCTCTCTCTCTGACCCCTTAGGGCCTCTCTCTGCCCCCTTAGGGCCTCTCTCTCTCTGACCCCTTAGGGCCTCTCTCTGCCCCCTTAGGGCCTCTCTCTCTCTGACCCCTTAGGGCCTCTCTCTGACCCCTGACCTCTCTCTGACCCCTTAGGGCCTCTCTCTGACCCCTTAGGGCCTCTCTGACCCCTTAGGGCCTCTCTCTGACCCCTTAGGGCCTCTCTGACCCCTTAGGGCCTCTCTCTGACCCCTTAGGGCCTCTCTCTGACCCCTGACCTCTCTCTGACCCCTTAGGGCCTCTCTCTGACCCCTTAGGGCCTCTCTCTGACCCCTTAGGGCCTCTCTCTGACCCCTTAGGGCCTCTCTCTGACCCCTTAGGGCCTCTCTCTGACCCCTTGGCGCCTCTCTCTGACCCCTTAGGGCCTCTCTCTGACCCCTGACCTCTCTCTGACCCCTTGGCGCCTCTCTCTGACCCCTTAGGGCCTCTCTCTGACCCCTTAGGGCCTCTCTGACCCCTGACCTCTCTCTGACCCCTTAGGGCCTCTCTCTGACCCCTTAGGGCCTCTCTCTGACCCCTTAGGGCCTCTCTGACCCCTTAGGGCCTCTCTCTGACCCCTTAGGGCCTCTCTCTGACCCCTTAGGGCCTCTCTCTGACCCCTTAGGGCCTCTCTCTGACCCCTGACCTCTCTCTGACCCCTTAGGGCCTCTCTCTGACCCCTTAGGGCCTCTCTCTGACCCCTTAGGGCCTCTCTCTGACCCCTTAGGGCCTCTCTCTGACCCCTTAGGGCCTCTCTCTGACCCCTTAGGGCCTCTCTCTGACCCCTTAGGGCCTCTCTCTGACCCCTTAGGGCCTCTCTCTGACCCCTTAGGGCCTCTCTGACCCCTTAGGGCCTCTCTGACCCCTTAGGGCCTCTCTGACCCCTTAGGGCCTCTCTGACCCCTTGGCGCCTCTCTCTGACCCCTTGGCGCCTCTCTCTGACCCCTTAGGGCCTCTCTCTGACCCCTTAGGGCCTCTCTCTGACCCCTTAGGGCCTCTCTCTGACCCCTGACCTCTCTCTGACCCCTTTGCGCCTCTCTCTGACCCCTTAGGGCCTCTCTCTGACCCCTTGGCGCCTCTCTCTGACCCCTTAGGGCCTCTCTCTGACCCCTGACCTCTCTCTGACCCCTTTGCGCCTCTCTCTGACCCCTTTGCGCCTCTCTCTGACCCCTTGGCGCCTCTCTCTGACCCCTTAGGGCCTCTCTCTGACCCCTTTGCGCCTCTCTCTGACCCCTTTGCGCCTCTCTCTGACCCCTTAGGGCCTCTCTCTGACCCCTTAGGGCCTCTCTGACCCCTTAGGGCCTCTCTGACCCCTTAGGGCCTCTCTGACCCCTTGGCGCCTCTCTCTGACCCCTTGGCGCCTCTCTCTGACCCCTTAGGGCCTCTCTCTGACCCCTTAGGGCCTCTCTCTGACCCCTGACCTCTCTCTGACCCCTTTGCGCCTCTCTCTGACCCCTTAGGGCCTCTCTCTGACCCCTTGGCGCCTCTCTCTGACCCCTTAGGGCCTCTCTCTGACCCCTTAGGGCCTCTCTCTGACCCCTTAGGGCCTCTCTGACCCCTTGGCGCCTCTCTCTGACCCCTTGGCGCCTCTCTCTGACCCCTTAGGGCCTCTCTCTGACCCCTTAGGGCCTCTCTCTGACCCCTTAGGGCCTCTCTCTGACCCCTTAGGGCCTCTCTCTGACCCCTTAGGGCCTCTCTCTGACCCCTTAGGGCCTCTCTGACCCCTTAGGGCCTCTCTGACCCCTTAGGGCCTCTCTCTAACCCCTTAGGGCCTCTCTGACCCCTTAGGGCCTCTCTCTGACCCCTTAGGGCCTCTCTCTGACCCCTTAGGGCCTCTCTGACCCCTTAGGGCCTCTCTGACCCCTTAGGGCCTCTCTCTAACCCCTTAGGGCCTCTCTGACCCCTTAGGGCCTCTCTCTGACCCCTTAGGGCCTCTCTCTGACCCCTTAGGGCCTCTCTGACCCCTTAGGGCCTCTCTCTGACCCCTTAGGGCCTCTCTCTGACCCCTTAGGGCCTCTCTCTGACCCCTTAGGGCCTCTCTCTGACCCCTTAGGGCCTCTCTCTGACCCCTTGGCGCCTCTCTCTGACCCCTTGGCGCCTCTCTCTGACCCCTGACCTCTGACCCCTGACCTCTGACCCCTGACCTCTCTGACCCCTGACCTCTGACCCCTGACCTCTCTGACCCCTTAGCGCCTCTCTCTGACCCCTGACCCCTTGGCGCCTCTCTCTGACCCCTTGGCGCCTCTCTCTGAACCCCTGACCTCTGACCCCTGACCTCTCTGACCCCTTAGTGCCTCTCTCTGACCCCTGACCCCTTGGCGCCTCTCTCTGACCCCTTGGCGCCTCTCTCTGAACCCCTGACCTCTCTGACCCCTGACCTCTCTCTCTGAACCCTGACCTCTCTCTGACCCCTGACCTCTCTAACCCTGGTGGTCATATTCTGCCATTAAAACATTTGTATTCCCTCTGGGGTTATTATTGAGGTAAATATAACAGTAATTCTGCTCTTCTTCTCTCTCCCTCTACCATCCCACCCTCTCTCTCTCTCCCCTCCTCCCCCCTCTCTCTCTCCATCGCCCCACCCTCTCTCTATCGCCCCCCCTCTCCTATTCTCTCTCCCCCTCCCCCCATCTCTCTCTATCACCTTCCCTCTCCCCTCCTCCACATCTCTCTCTTTCTCTCTCTCCCCTCTTCCCCCTCTCCCCTCCTCTCCCTCCCTCCCCTCCTCCCCCTCTCTCCCCTCTCTCTCATCTCTCTCTCCTCTCTCTCCCCTCCTCCCCCTCTCCCCTCTCTCTCATCTCTCCCTCCCCCTCTCTCCCCTCTCTCTCATCTCTCTCTCCCCTCTCTCATCTCTCTCTCCCCTCCTCCCTCTCTCTCCCCTCCTCCCCCTCTCTCCCCTCTCATCTCTCTCTCCCCTCTCCCCTCCTCCCTCTCCCCCCCCCCCCTCTCTCCCCTCCTCTCTCTCCACAGATATAAAGGAGAGGTTCACTAACTATGTTCTGTTACTGATTGTCTGTCTACGGAACATGGAGCAGTTCTCATGGAACCCTGGTAACTACTGTCTGTCTGTCTGTCTGTCTGTCTGTCTGTCTGTCTGTCTGTCGTTAGGCTGTTTTACATCCTGGTTATCAGCGTCATAAACTGGACTCGTTAGACTGTTTTACATCCTGGTTATCAGCGTCATAAACTGGACTCGTTAGACTGTTTTACATCCTGGTTATCAGCGTCATAAACTGGACTCGTTAGGCTGTTTTACATCCTGGTTATCAGCGTCATAAACTGGACTCGTTAGACTGTTTTACATCCTGGTTATCAGCGTCATAAACTGGACTCGTTAGGCTGTTTTACATCCTGGTTATCAGCGTCATAAACTGGACTCGTTAGACTGTTTTACATCCTGGTTATCAGCGTCATAAACTGGACTCGTTAGACTGTTTTACATCCTGGTTATCAGCGTCATAAACTGGACTCGTTAGGCTGTTTTACATCCTGGTTATCAGCGTCATAAACTGGACTCGTTAGACTGTTTTACATCCTGGTTATCAGGGTCATAAACTGGACTCGTTAGACTGTTTTACATCCTGGTTATCAGCGTCATAAACTGGACTCGTTAGACTGTTTTACATCCTGGTTATCAGCGTCATAAACTGGACTCGTTAGACTGTTTTACATCCTGGTTATCAGCGTCATAAACTGGACTCGTTAGACTGTTTTACATCCTGGTTATCAGCGTCATAAACTGGACTCGTTAGACTGTTTTACATCCTGGTTATCAGCGTCATAAACTGGACTCGTTAGGCTGTTTTACATCCTGGTTATCAGCGTCATAAACTGGACTCGTTAGACTGTTTTACATCCTGGTTATCAGCGTCATAAACTGGACTCGTTAGACTGTTTTACATCCTGGTTATCAGCGCCATAAACTGGACTCGTTAGGCTGTTTTACATCCTGGTTATCAGCGTCATAAACTGGACTCGTTAGGCTGTTTTACATCCTGGTTATCAGCGTCATAAACTGGACTCGTTAGACTGTTTTACGTCCTGGTTATCAGCGCCATAAACTGGACTCGTTAGACTGTTTTACGTCCTGGTTATCAGCGTCATAAACTGGACTCGTTAGACTGTTTTACGTCCTGGTTATCAGCGTCATAAACTGGACTCGTTAGACTGTTTTACATCCTGGTTATCAGCGTCATAAACTGGACTCGTTAGACTGTTTTACGTCCTGGTTATCAGCGTCATAAACTGGACTCGTTAGACTGTTTTACATCCTGGTTATCAGCGTCATAAACTGGACTCGTTAGACTGTTTTACATCCTGGTTATCAGCGCCATAAACTGGACTCGTTAGGCTGTTTTACATCCTGGTTATCAGCGTCATAAACTGGACTCGTTAGACTGTTTTACATCCTGGTTATCAGCGTCATAAACTGGACTCGTTAGACTGTTTTACATCCTGGTTATCAGCGTCATAAACTGGACTCGTTAGGCTGTTTTACATCCTGGTTATCAGCGTCATAAACTGGACTCGTTAGGCTGTTTTACATCTTGGTTATCAGCGTCATAAACTGGACTCGTTAGACTGTTTTACATCCTGGTTATCAGCGTCATAAACTGGACTCGTTAGGCTGTTTTACATCCTGGTTATCAGCGTCATAAACTGGACTCGTTAGGCTGTTTTACATCCTGGTTATCAGCGTCATAAACTGGACTCGTTAGGCTGTTTTACATCCTGGTTATCAGCGCCATAAACTGGACTCGTTAGGCTGTTTTACATCCTGGTTATCAGCGTCATAAACTGGACTCGTTAGACTGTTTTACATCCTGGTTATCAGCGTCATAAACTGGACTCGTTAGACTGTTTTACATCCTGGTTATCAGCGTCATAAACTGGACTCGTTAGGCTGTTTTACATCCTGGTTATCAGCGTCATAAACTGGACTCGTTAGACTGTTTTACATCCTGGTTATCAGCGTCATAAACTGGACTCGTTAGGCTGTTTTACATCCTGGTTATCAGCGTCATAAACTGGACTCGTTAGACTGTTTTACATCCTGGTTATCAGCGTCATAAACTGGACTCGTTAGACTGTTTTACATCCTGGTTATCAGCGTCATAAACTGGACTCGTTAGGCTGTTTTACATCCTGGTTATCAGCGTCATAAACTGGACTCGTTAGACTGTTTTACATCCTGGTTATCAGGGTCATAAACTGGACTCGTTAGACTGTTTTACATCCTGGTTATCAGCGTCATAAACTGGACTCGTTAGACTGTTTTACATCCTGGTTATCAGCGTCATAAACTGGACTCGTTAGACTGTTTTACATCCTGGTTATCAGCGTCATAAACTGGACTCGTTAGACTGTTTTACATCCTGGTTATCAGCGTCATAAACTGGACTCGTTAGACTGTTTTACATCCTGGTTATCAGCGTCATAAACTGGACTCGTTAGGCTGTTTTACATCCTGGTTATCAGCGTCATAAACTGGACTCGTTAGACTGTTTTACATCCTGGTTATCAGCGTCATAAACTGGACTCGTTAGACTGTTTTACATCCTGGTTATCAGCGCCATAAACTGGACTCGTTAGGCTGTTTTACATCCTGGTTATCAGCGTCATAAACTGGACTCGTTAGGCTGTTTTACATCCTGGTTATCAGCGTCATAAACTGGACTCGTTAGACTGTTTTACGTCCTGGTTATCAGCGCCATAAACTGGACTCGTTAGACTGTTTTACGTCCTGGTTATCAGCGTCATAAACTGGACTCGTTAGACTGTTTTACGTCCTGGTTATCAGCGTCATAAACTGGACTCGTTAGACTGTTTTACATCCTGGTTATCAGCGTCATAAACTGGACTCGTTAGACTGTTTTACGTCCTGGTTATCAGCGTCATAAACTGGACTCGTTAGACTGTTTTACATCCTGGTTATCAGCGTCATAAACTGGACTCGTTAGACTGTTTTACATCCTGGTTATCAGCGCCATAAACTGGACTCGTTAGGCTGTTTTACATCCTGGTTATCAGCGTCATAAACTGGACTCGTTAGACTGTTTTACATCCTGGTTATCAGCGTCATAAACTGGACTCGTTAGACTGTTTTACATCCTGGTTATCAGCGTCATAAACTGGACTCGTTAGGCTGTTTTACATCCTGGTTATCAGCGTCATAAACTGGACTCGTTAGGCTGTTTTACATCTTGGTTATCAGCGTCATAAACTGGACTCGTTAGACTGTTTTACATCCTGGTTATCAGCGTCATAAACTGGACTCGTTAGGCTGTTTTACATCCTGGTTATCAGCGTCATAAACTGGACTCGTTAGGCTGTTTTACATCCTGGTTATCAGCGTCATAAACTGGACTCGTTAGGCTGTTTTACATCCTGGTTATCAGCGCCATAAACTGGACTCGTTAGGCTGTTTTACATCCTGGTTATCAGCGTCATAAACTGGACTCGTTAGACTGTTTTACATCCTGGTTATCAGCGTCATAAACTGGACTCGTTAGACTGTTTTACATCCTGGTTATCAGCGTCATAAACTGGACTCGTTAGACTGTTTTACATCCTGGTTATCAGCGTCATAAACTGGACTCGTTAGACTGTTTTACATCCTGGTTATCAGCGTCATAAACTGGACTCGTTAGGCTGTTTTACATCCTGGTTATCAGCGTTATAAACTGGACTCGTTAGACTGTTTTACATCCTGGTTATCAGCGTCATAAACTGGACTCGTTAGACTGTTTTACATCCTGGTTATCAGCGTCATAAACTGGACTCGTTAGACTGTTTTACATCCTGGTTATCAGCTTCATAAACTGGACTCGTTAGACTGTTTTACATCCTGGTTATCAGCGTCATAAACTGGACTCGTTAGACTGTTTTACATCCTGGTTATCAGCGTCATAAACTGGACCCGTTAGAATGTTTTACATCCTGGTTATCAGCGTCATAAACTGGACTCGTTAGACTGTTTTACATCCTGGTTATCAGCGTCATAAACTGGACTCGTTAGACTGTTTTACATCCTGGTTATCAGCGTCATAAACTGGACTCGTTAGACTGTTTTACATCCTGGTTATCAGCGTCATAAACTGGACTCGTTAGACTGTTTTACATCCTGGTTATCAGCGTCATAAACTGGACTCGTTAGACTGTTTTACATCCTGGTTATCAGGGTCATAAACTGGACTCGTTAGACTGTTTTACATCCTGGTTATCAGCGTCATAAACTGGACTCGTTAGACTGTTTTACATCCTGGTTATCAGCGTCATAAACTGGACTCGTTAGGCTGTTTTACATCCTGGTTATCAGCGTCATAAACTGGACTCGTTAGGCTGTTTTACATCCTGGTTATCAGCGTCATAAACTGGACTCGTTAGGCTGTTTTACATCCTGGTTATCAGCGTCATAAACTGGACTCCTATCAACTGGGTGTCTCTATTGATAATGTATCGATCACTGATGTTATTGATTAGTGATGTATTAATAATGTATCGATGACTGATGTTATTGATTAGTGATGTATTAATAATGTATTGATCATTTCCCGATCGGTTAATATGAACGATTAGTGTTGAAATGATCATGTACTGATGATTTCATTATTGATTAGTGATGTATTGATAACAAAAAACTGATCGGTTAATACGATTTTGATTTTTAACGACAGACCACCTGTGGGTGCTGTTTCCTGACGTCGTCATGGTGATAGCGTCTGAGGTCACCGTGGACGTCGTCAAGCACGCCTTCATCACCAAGTTTAACGACATCACTGCAGACGTAAGTGTCCGTCCGTCCCGCCGGCCGTCCTCTCCTGGGGGTGTGTCTCAATCTCTCCTTTCTCCTGAAGTGTACACTCGTTCACTACTTCCTACAGCCTTGATACCAGTCATTTCCTTTCAAATCAGGGAAGGGAACAAGTGCACACTAGGAGGAAGGAGAGATAATTGGGCCGTAGCCCCACCCCCAGATCTTCCTTGGCGATAGTAACTATGGTTACGTACCTGGAGCCGACACCCACAGGAAGAGATGAACCCTTTTTATCCCTGCAGACAGACAGACAGACAGACAGACAGACAGACAGACAGACAGACAGACAGACAGACAGACAGACAGACAGACAGACAGACAGACAGAGTTCCTATTGGGCAAAACATGCTAATACTTAATGTAGTCATTGCATGCTGGGAATAGATGATGTTTGACTACTTTAATAAACTATAAGTGTATTTATCCAATTACTTCTGACTTCTTCCTGTGGAGGGGGGACTAGATACGTGTGATTTATTTCTTAGCGGTAAAACTGATATTCTGTCTCCTGATATGAAACATGTGATGTCTAAACACTGGAGTGAAGAGCCCAGATGGACAAAATGCAGATTGACTGTCCAAATACAATGTTGTTGAGTGTCACTTTACAGATGAGCTCAAATATATTGGCACCTTTTACATGATTCACCATTCCATCTGTATACCACATCTGACTGTCATCAAGGGTGCCAATATATTACAGCTCATCTGTTTACCATCTGACTGTCATCAAGGGTGCCAATATATTACAGCTCATCTGTCATCAAGGGTGCCAATATATTACAGCTCATCTGTCATCAAGGGTGCCAATATATTACAGCTCATCTGTCATCAAGGGTGCCAATATATTACAGCTCATCTGTCATCAAGGGTGCCAATATATTACAGCTCATCTGTCATCAAGGGTGCCAATATATTACAGCTCATCTGTCATCAAGGGTGCCAATATATTACAGCTCATCTGTCATCAAGGGTGCCAATATATTAGAGCTCATCTGTTTACCACATCTGACTGTCATCAAGGGTGCCAATATATTAGAGCTCATCTGTCATCAAGGGTGCCAATATATTAGGGCTCATCTGTCATCAAGGGTGCCAATAAATTACAGCTCATCTGTATACCACATCTGACTGTCATCAAGGGTGCCAATATATTAGAGCTCACCTGTCATCAAGGGTGCCTATATATTAGAGCTCATCTGTCATCAAGGGTGCCTATATATTAGAGCTCATCTGTCATCAAGGGTGCCTATATATTAGAGCTCATCTGTCATCAAGGGTGCCAATATATTAGATCTCATCTGTCATCAAGGGTGCCAATATATTAGAGCTCATCTGTTTACCACATCTGACTGTCATCAAGGGTGCCAATATATTAGATCTCATCTGTCATCAAGGGTGCCAATATATTAGGGCTCATCTGTCATCAAGGGTGCCAATATATTAGAGCTCATCTGTATACCACATCTGACTGTCATCAAGGGTGCCAATATATTAGAGCTCACCTGTCATCAAGGGTGCCAATATATTAGAGCTCATCTGTCATCAAGGGTGCCAATATATTAGAGCTCATCTGTCATCAAGGGTGCCAATATATTAGAGCTCATCTGTCATCAAGGGTGCCAATATATTAGAGCTCATCTGTCATCAAGGGTGCCAATATATTAGAGCTCATCTGTCATCAAGGGTGCCAATATATTAGAGCTCATCTGTCATCAAGGGTGCCAATATATTAGAGCTCATCTGTCATCAAGGGTGCCAATATATTAGAGCTCATCTGTCATCAAGGGTGCCAATATATTACAGCTCATCTGTCATCAAGGGTGCCAATATATTAGAGCTCATCTGTCATCAAGGGTGCCAATATATTAGGGCTCATCTGTCATCAAGGGTGCCAATATATTACAGCTCATCTGTTTACCACATCTGTCATCAAGGGTGCCAATATATTAGATCTCACCTGTTTACCTCATCTGACTGTCATCAAGGGTGCCAATATATTAGATCTCACCTGTTTACCTCATCTGACTGTCATCAAGGGTGCCTATATATTAGATCTCACCTGTCATCAAGGGTGCCTATATATTAGAGCTCACCTGTCATCAAGGGTGCCTATATATTAGAGCTCACCTGTCATCAAGGGTGCCTATATATTAGAGCTCATCTGTCATCAAGGGTGCCTATATATTAGAGCTCATCTGTCATCAAGGGTGCCTATATATTAGATCTCATCTGTCATCAAGGGTGCCAATATATTATCGCTCATCTGTCATCAAGGGTGCCAATATATTAGATCTCACCTGTCATCAAGGGTGCCAATATATTAGAGCTCACCTGTACCATCTCTGTCGTCAGGTGTACGGGGAGTACCGCGCCAGCCTGGCGTTCGACCTCGTCAGCAGCAGACAGAAAAACGTGAGATTTAAAAAATGAATATTGATGATGATGATTATTGATGATTTAATATATGGTGTTGTTGTTGACGGGTCATTGTTAACATGGTGTTGTTGTTTACCAGGCCTATACAGACTACAGTGACTCAGTCTCCAGGAGAATGGGCTTCATCCCACTTCCTTTAGCTCTGCTGGTAAGAGACTGGGTTCAACCAGTGTTTCAGCTCTATAAGGGTGGGTCTCCAGACCTGGGTTCAACCAGTATTACAGCTCTTTAAGGCTGGGTCTGCAGACCTGGGTTCAACTAGTATTACAGCTCTTTAAGGCTGGGTCTGCAGACCTGGGTTCAACTAGTATTACAGCTCTTTAAGGCCGGGTCTGCAGACCTGGGTTCAACTAGTATTACAGCTCTTTAAGGCCGGGTCTGCAGACCTGGGTTCAACTAGTATTACAGCTCTTTAAGGGTGGGTCTGCAGACCTGGGTTCAACTAGTATTACAGCTCTTTAAGGGTGGGTCTGCAGACCAAATCAATAATAACAGGGTCTATGGGAGGAGACAGGGTTATTATTGATTAGGCTGATATTGAACCCAGGTCTGGGGGGAGGAGACAGGGTTATTATTGATTAGGCTGATATTGATATTGAACCCAGGTCTGGGGGAGGAGACAGGGTTATTATTGATTAGGCTGATATTGATATTGAACCCAGGTCTGGGGGGGAGGAGACAGGGTTATTATTGATTAGGCTGATATTGAACCCAGGTCTGGGGGAGGAGACAGGGTTATTATTGATTAGGCTGATATTGATATTGAACCCAGGTCTGGGGGGAGGAGACAGGGTTATTATTGATTAGGCTGATATTGAACCCAGGTCTGGGGGAGGAGACAGGGTTATTATTGATTAGGCTGATATTGATATTGAACCCAGGTCTGGGGGAGGAGACAGGGTTATTATTGATTAGGCTGATATTGAACCCAGGTCTGGGGGAGGAGACAGGGTTATTATTGATTAGGCTGATATTGATATTGAACCCAGGTCTGGGGGAGGAGACAGGGTTATTATTGATTAGGCTGATATTGAACCCAGGTCTGGGGGAGGAGACAGGGTTATTATTGATTAGGCTGATATTGATATTGAACCCAGGTCTGGGGGGAGGAGACAGGGTTATTATTGATTAGGCTGATATTGAACCCAGGTCTGGGGGAGGAGACAGGGTTATTATTGATTAGGCTGATATTGATATTGAACCCAGGTCTGGGGGGAGGAGACAGGGTTATTATTGATTAGGCTGATATTGAACCCAGGTCTGGGGGAGGAGACAGGGTTATTATTGATTAGGCTGATATTGATATTGAACCCAGGTCTGGGAGAGGAGACAGGGTTATTATTGATTAGGCTGATATTGATATTGAACCCAGGTCTGGGGGGAGGAGACAGGGTTATTATTGATTAGGCTGATATTGGTGTGTGTCTGTTTCAGTTGATCAGGGTGGTGACCAGCTCAGTGAAGATCCAGGGATCTCTCTCCTTCATGTGTGTTCTTCTCTTCTACCTGGGGTAAGACACCTTCTACCTGTGGTAAGACCCCTTCTACCTGGGGGGTAAGACCCCTTCTACCTGGGGTAAGACACCTTCTACCTGGGGTAAGACCCCTTCTACCTGGGGTAAGACCCCTTCTACCTGGGGTAAGACGACTTCTACCTGGGGTAAGACGCCTTCTACCTGGGGTAAGACCCCTTCTACCTGGGGTAAGACCCCTTCTACCTGGGGTAAGACCCCTTCTACCTGGGGTAAGACGCCTTCTACCTGGGGTAAGACGCCTTCTACCTGGGGTAAGACCCCTTCTGCAATGGGTAAGACCCCTTCTACCTGGGGTAAGACACATTCTACCTGGGGTAAGACACCTTCTACCTGGGGTAAGACCTCTTCTACCTGGGGTAAGACACCTTCTACCTGGGGTAAGACCCCTTCTACCTGGGGTAAGACCCCTTCTACCTGGGGTAAGACCCCTTCTACCTGGGGTAAGACGCCTTCTACCTGGGGTAAGACGCTTTCTACCTGGGGTAAGACGCCTTCTACCTGGGGTAAGGTGCATTCTACCTGGGGTAAGACCCCTTCTACCTGGGGTAAGACCCCTTCTACCTGGGGTAAGACCCCTTCTACCTGGGGTAAGACCCCTTCTACCTGGGGTAAGACGCCTTCTACCTGGGGTAAGACGCCTTCTACCTGGGGTAAGGCGCCTTCTACCTGGGGTAAGACCCCTTCTACCTGGGGTAAGACCCCTTTTACCTGGGGTAAGACCCCTTCTACCTGGGGTAAGACACCTTCTACCTGGGGTAGATCCCTTCTACCCGGGGTAAGACGCCTTCTACCCGGGGTAAGACCCCATCTACCCGGGGTAAGACCCCATCTACCCGGGGTAAGACCCCTTCTACCCGGGGTAAGACCCCTTCTACCCGGGGTAAGACCCCTTCTACCCGGGGTAAGACCCCTTCTACCCGGGGTAAGACCCCTTCTACCTGGGGTAAGACCCCTTCTACCTGGGGTAAGACACCTTCTACCTGGGGTAAGACACCTTCTACCTGGGGTAAGACGCCTTCTACCTGGGGTAAGACCCCTTCTGCCTTGGGTAAGACCCCTTCTACCTGGGGTAAGACACATTCTACCTGGGGTAAGACACCTTCTACCTGGGGTAAGACCTCTTCTACCTGGGGTAAGACACCTTCTACCTGGGGTAAGACCCCTTCTACCTGGGGTAAGACCCCTTCTACCTGGGGTAAGACGCCTTCTACCTGGGGTAAGACGCTTTCTACCTGGGGTAAGACGCCTTCTACCTGGGGTAAGGTGCATTCTACCTGGGGTAAGACCCCTTCTACCTGGGGTAAGACCCCTTCTACCTGGGGTAAGACACCTTCTACCTGGGGTAAGACACCTTCTACCTGGGGTAAGACGCATTCTACCTGGGGTAAGACCCCTTCTACCTGGGGTAAGACCCCTTCTACCTGGGGTAAGACCCCTTCTACCTGGGGTAAGACCCCTTCTACCTGGGGTAAGACCCCTTCTACCTGGGGTAAGACCCCTTCTACCTGGGGTAAGACCCCTTCTAACTGGGGTAAGACGCCTTCTACCTGGGGTAAGACGCCTTCTACCTGGGGTAAGACCCCTTCTACCTGGGGTAAGACCCCTTCTACCTGGGGTAAGACCCCTTCTACCTGGGGTAAGACCCCTTCTACCTCCGGTAAGACACCCTTTACCTGGGGTAAGACCCCATCTACCCGGGGTAAGACCCCATCTACCCGGGGTAAGACCCCTTCTACCCGGGGTAAGACCCCTTCTACCTGGGGTAAGACACCTTCTACCTGGGGTAAGTCACCTTCTACCTTGGGTAAGACCCCTTATACCTGGGTTAAGACACCTTCTACCTGGGGTAAGACCCCTTCTACCCGGGGTAAGACCCCTTCTACCCGGGGTAAGACCCCTTCTACCCGGGGTAAGACCCCTTCTACCCGGGGTAAGACGCCTTCTACCCGGGGTAAGGCCCCTTCTACCCGGGGTAAGACGCCTTCTACCCGGGGTAAGACGCCTTCTACCCGGGGTAAGACGCCTTCTACCCGGGGTAAGACGCCTTCTACCCGGGGTAAGTCCCCTTCTACCTGGGGTAAGGCGCCTTGATGGGGTCTGTTGTCCATATCGTCCAGCTCTGGTATGATGGGGTCTGTTGTCCAGCTCTGGTATGATGGGGTCTGTTGTCCAGCTCTGGTATGATGAGGTCTGTTGTCCAGCTCTGGTATGATGGGGTCTGTTGTCCAGCTCTGGTATGATGGGGTCTGTTGTCCAGCTCTGGTATGATGGGGTCTGTTGTCCAGCTCTGGTATGATGGGGTCTGTTGTCCATATCGTCCAGCTCTGGTATGATGGGGTCTGTTGTCCATATCTCCCAGCTCTGGTATGATGGGGGTCTTTTGTCCGTATCTCCCAGCTCTGGTATGATGGGGGTCTTTTGTCCGTATCACCCAGCTCTGGTATGATGGGGTCTGTTGTCCATATCGTCCAGCTCTGGTATGATATGGTCTTTTGTCCAGCTCTGGTATGATGGGGTCTGTTGTCCAGCTCTGGTATGATGGGGTCTTTTGTCCATATCGTCCAGCTCTGGTATGATGGGGTCTGTTGTCCAGCTCTGGTATGATGGGGTCTGTTGTCCAGCTCTGGTATGATGGGGTCTGTTGTCCAGCTCTGGTATGATGGGGTCTGTTGTCCAGCTCTGGTATGATGGGGTCTGTTGTCCAGCTCTGGTATGATGGGGTCTGTTGTCCAGCTCTGGTATGATGGGGTCTGTTGTCCAGCTCTGGTATGATGGGGTCTGTTGTCCAGCTCTGGTATGATGGGGTCTGTTGTCCAGCTCTGGTATGATGGGGTCTGTTGTCCAGCTCTGGTATGATGGGGTCTGTTGTCCAGCTCTGGTATGATGGGGTCTGTTGTCCAGCTCTGGTATGATGGGGTCTGTTGTCCAGCTCTGGTATGATGGGGTCTGTTGTCCAGCTCTGGTATGATGGGGTCTGTTGTCCAGCTCTGGTATGATGGGGTCTGTTGTCCAGCTCTGGTATGATGGGGTCTGTTGTCCAGCTCTGGTATGATGGGGTCTGTTGTCCAGCTGTGGTATGATGGGGTTTGTTGTCCATATCGCCCAGCTCTGGTATGATGGGGTCTGTTGTCCAGCTCTGGTATGATGGGGTCTGTTGTCCAGCTGTGGTATGATGGGGTCTGTTGTCCATATCGTCCAGCTCTGGTATGATGGGGTCTGTTGTCCAGCTCTGGTATGATGGGGTCTGTTGTCCAGCTCTGGTATGATGGGGTCTGTTGTCCAGCTGTGGTATGATGGGGTCTGTTGTCCATATCGTCCAGCTCTGGAATGATGGGGTCTGTTGTCCAGCTCTGGTATGATGGGGTCTGTTGTCCAGCTCTGGTATGATGGGGTCTGTTGTCCAGCTCTGGTATGATGGGGTCTGTTGTCCAGCTGTGGTATGATGGGGTCTGTTGTCCATATCGTCCAGCTCTGGTATGATGGGGTCTGTTGTCCATATCGTCCAGCTCTGGTATGATGGGGTCTGTTGTCCAGCTCTGGTATGATGGGGTCTGTTGTCCAGCTCTGGTATGATGGGGTCTGTTGTCCAGCTCTGGTATGATGGGGTCTGTTGTCCAGCTCTGGTATGATGGGGTCTGTTGTCCAGCTCTGGTATGATGGGGTCTGTTGTCCAGCTCTGGTATGATGGGGTCTGTTGTCCAGCTCTGGTATGATGGGGTCTGTTGTCCACCTCTGGTATGATGGGGTCTGTTGTCCAGCTCTGGTATGATGGGGTCTGTTGTCCAGCTCTGGTATGATGGGGTCTGTTGTCCAGCTCTAGTATGATGGGGTCTGTTGTCCAGCTCTGGTATGATGGGGTCTGTTGTCCAGCTCTGGTATGATGGGGTCTGTTGTCCAGCTCTGGTATGATGGGGTCTGTTGTCCAGCTATGGTATGATGGGGTCTGTTGTCCAGCTCTGGTATGATGGGGTCTGTTGTCCAGCTCTGGTATGATGGGGTCTGTTGTCCAGCTCTGGTATGATGGGGTCTGTTGTCCAGCTCTGGTATGATGGGGTCTGTTGTCCAGCTCTGGTATGATGGGGTCTGTTGTCCAGCTCTGGTATGATGAGGTCTGTTGTCCAGCTCTGGTATGATGGGGTCTGTTGTCCAGCTCTGGTATGATGGGGTCTGTTGTCCAGCTCTGGTATGATGGGGTCTGTTGTCCAGCTCTGGTATGATGGGGTCTGTTGTCCATATCGTCCAGCTCTGGTATGATGGGGTCTGTTGTCCAGCTCTGGTATGATGGGGTCTGTTGTCCAGCTCTAGTATGATGGGGTCTGTTGTCCAGCTCTGGTATGATGGGGTCTGTTGTCCAGCTCTGGTATGATGAGGTCTGTTGTCCAGCTCTGGTATGATGGGGTCTGTTGTCCAGCTCTGGTATGATGGGGTCTGTTGTCCAGCTCTGGTATGATGGGGTCTGTTGTCCAGCTCTGGTATGATGGGGTCTGTTGTCCATATCGTCCAGCTCTGGTATGATGGGGTCTGTTGTCCAGCTCTGGTATGATGGGGTCTGTTGTCCAGCTCTAGTATGATGGGGTCTGTTGTCCAGCTCTGGTATGATGGGGTCTGTTGTCCAGCTCTGGTATGATGGGGTCTGTTGTCCAGCTCTGGTGTGATGGGGTCTGTTGTCCAGCTCTGGTATGATGGGGTCTGTTGTCCAGCTCTGGTATGATGGGGTCTGTTGTCCAGCTCTGGTATGATGGGGTCTGTTGTCCAGCTCTGGTATGATGGGGTCTGTTGTCCAGCTCTGGTATGATGAGGTCTGTTGTCCAGCTCTGGTATGATGGGGTCTGTTGTCCAGCTCTGGTATGATGGGGTCTGTTGTCCAGCTCTGGTATGATGGGGTCTGTTGTCCAGCTCTGGTATGATGGGGTCTGTTGTCCAGCTCTGGTATGATGAGGTCTGTTGTCCAGCTCTGGTATGATGGGGTCTGTTGTCCAGCTCTGGTATGATGAGGTCTGTTGTCCAGCTCTGGTATGATGAGGTCTGTTGTCCAGCTCTGGTATGATGAGGTCTGTTGTCCAGCTCTGGTATGATGGGGTCTGTTGTCCAGCTCTGGTATGATGGGGTCTGTTGTCCAGCTCTGGTATGATGAGGTCTGTTGTCCAGCTCTGGTATGATGGGGTCTGTTGTCCAGCTCTGGTATGATGGGGTCTGTTGTCCAGCTCTGGTATGATGGGGTCTGTTGTCCAGCTCTGGTATGATGGGGTCTGTTGTCCAGCTCTGGTATGATGGGGTCTGTTGTCCAGCTCTGGTATGATGGGGTCTGTTGTCCAGCTCTGGTATGATGGGGTCTGTTGTCCAGCTCTGGTATGATGGGGTCTGTTGTCCAGCTCTGGTATGATGGGGTCTGTTGTCCAGCTCTGGTATGATGGGGTCTGTTGTCCAGCTCTGGTATGATGGGGTCTGTTGTCCAGCTCTGGTATGATGGGGTCTGTTGTCCAGCTCTGGTATGATGGGGTCTGTTGTCCAGCTCTGGTATGATGGGGTCTGTTGTCCAGCTCTGGTATGATGGGGTCTGTTGTCCAGCTCTGGTATGATGGGGTCTGTTGTCCAGCTCTGGTATGATGGGGTCTGTTGTCCAGCTCTGGTATGATGGGGTCTGTTGTCCAGCTCTGGTATGATGAGGTCTGTTGTCCAGCTCTGGTATGATGGGGTCTGTTGTCCAGCTCTGGTATGATGGGGTCTGTTGTCCAGCTCTGGTATGATGGGGTCTGTTGTCCAGCTCTGGTATGATGAGGTCTGTTGTCCAGCTCTGGTATGATGGGGTCTGTTGTCCAGCTCTGGTATGATGGGGTCTGTTGTCCAGCTCTGGTATGATGGGGTCTGTTGTCCAGCTCTGGTATGATGGGGTCTGTTGTCCAGCTCTGGTATGATGGGGTCTGTTGTCCAGCTCTGGTATGATGGGGTCTGTTGTCCAGCTCTGGTATGATGGGGTCTGTTGTCCAGCTCTGGTATGATGGGGTCTGTTGTCCAGCTCTGGTATGATGGGGTCTGTTGTCCAGCTCTGGTATGATGGGGTCTGTTGTCCAGCTCTGGTATGATGGGGTCTGTTGTCCAGCTCTGGTATGATGGGGTCTGTTGTCCAGCTCTGGTATGATGGGGTCTGTTGTCCAGCTCTGGTATGATGGGGTCTGTTGTCCAGCTCTGGTATGATGGGGTCTGTTGTCCAGCTCTGGTATGATGGGGTCTGTTGTCCAGCTCTGGTATGATGGGGTCTGTTGTCCAGCTCTGGTATGATGGGGTCTGTTGTCCAGCTCTGGTATGATGGGGTCTGTTGTCCAGCTCTGGTATGATGGGGTCTGTTGTCCAGCTCTGGTATGATGGGGTCTGTTGTCCAGCTCTGGTATGATGGGGTCTGTTGTCCAGCTCTGGTATGATGGGGTCTTTGTTGCAGCACTTACTACCCTAAAGGGTATCTTTAACCTGTCTAGGACTGGGGTTCCGCCAACAGCCAATGAAATTGCAGGGCGCCAAATTCAATCAACAGAAATCTCATAATTCAAATTTCTCAAACATACAAGTATTATACACCATTTTAAAGATACAATTCTCGTTAATCCAATCACAGTGTCCGATTAAAAAAAAAAAATGCTTTTCGGCGAAAGCAGAACATATCATTATGTTAGGTCAGCAACTAGTCACAGAACGCAGACAGCCATTTTCCAACCAGAGAGGAGTCACAAAAAGCAGAAATATTGATAAAATTAATCACTAACCTTTGATATTCTTCATCAGATGACACTCATAGGACAACATGTTACACAATACATGTATGTTTTGTTCGATCAAGTTCATATTTATATCCAAAAACCTCAGTTTACATTTGTCTTTACCTCCAAAACATCCCGTGAATTTGCACAGAGCCACATCAATTTACAGAAATACTCATAATAAACATTGATAAAAGACACAAGTGTTATTCACAGATTTAAAGATATACTTCTCCTTAATGCAACCGCTGTGTCAGATTTCTAAAAAACTTTACGGAAAAAGCAAACCATCCAATAATCTGAGTACGGCGCTCAGAGACCAACACAACCCCAAAAGATATCCGCCATGTTGAAGTCAACAGAAGTCAGAAATAGCATTATAAATATTCACTTACCTTTGATGATCTTCATCAGAATGCTCTCCCAGGAATCCCAGTTCCACAATAAATGTTTGATTTGTTCCATAAAGTCCATCATTTATGTCCAAATTACTCATTTTTGTTCGCGCGTTCAGTACACAATCTTAACTCACGACGCGCTGGCAGGTCCAGACGAAATTACAGTTCGTAGAAACATGTCAAACGATGTATAGAATCGATCTTTAGGATGTTTTTAACATAAATCTTCAATAATGTTCCAACCGGAGAATTCCTTTGTCTTCAGAAAAGCAATGGAACAGAGCTCGCTCTCACGTGAACGAGCGTCACGGGCTCAAGGCATTCTGGCAGACCTCTGACTCATTCCCCTCTCATTCGGCCCCACCTCACAGTAGAAGCATCAAACAAGGTTGTAAAGACTGTTGCCATCTAGTGGAAGCCTTAGGAAGCAATATGACCCATAGACACTGTGTATTCGATAAGCCAAGAGTTGATTTCCCACTTCCTGGTTGGATTTTTCTCAGGTTTTCGCCTGCCATATGAGTTCTGTTATACTCACAGACATCATTCAAACAGTTTAAGAAACTTCAGAGTGTTTTCTATCAAAATCTACTAATAATATGCATATATTAACAACTGGGACTGAGTAGCAGGCCGTTTACTCTGGGCACCTTATTCATCCAAACGTGAAAATGCTGCCCCCTATCCATAACAAGTTAACTGTGTGTGTGTGTGTGTGTGTGTGTGTGTGTTGTGTAGGATGATCTCTCTGAAGGTACTGAACAGTATCGTGTTGCTGGGGACGTCCTGTGTGTTCGTCAAAGAAGCCAATATGGAGGAGAAGCTGTTCCAGTCTCCCCCCTCTGCTGCCTCCAGCCGCTCCAACTCCAGAGCACACAGACCCACACACACCTCCCCCCCAGGTAACACACCACCCCCCCAGGTAACACACCACCCCCCCAGGTAACACACCTCGCCCCCAGGTAACACACCTCCCCCCCAGGTAACACACACCACCCCCCAGGTAACACACACCTCCCCCCAGGTAACACACACCACCCCCCCAGGTAACACACCCCTCCCCCCCAGGTAACACACCCCTCCCCCCCAGGTAACACACCTCGCCCCCAGGTAACACACCTCGCCCCCAGGTAACACACCTCTCCCCCAGGTAACACACACCTCCCCCCCAGGTAACACACACCTCCCCCCCAGGTAACACACACCATCCCCCCAGGTAACACACCTCCCCCCAGGTAACACACACCTCCCCCCCAGGTAACACACACCTCCCCCCCAGGTAACACACACCACCCCCCCCAGGTAACACACACCACCCCCCCAGGTAACACACACCTCCCCTCCAGGTAACACACACCACCCCCCCCAGGTAACACCCCCCCCCCCCCCCCCCCCCCAAGTAACACACCACCCCCCCAGGTAACACACCTCCCCCCCAGGTAACACACACCTCCCCCCCAGGTAACACACACCTCCCCCCCAGGTAACACACACCTCCCCCCCAGGTAACACACACCATCCCCCCCAGGTAACACACACCTCCCCCCCAGGTAACACACACCTCCCCCCCAGGTAACACACACCACCCCCCCAGGTAACACACACCACCCCCCCCAGGTAACACACACCTCCCCCCTCCAGGTAACACACCCCCCCCCCCCCCCCCCCAGGTAACACACCACCCCCCCAGGTAACACACCTCCCCCCAGGTAACACACACCACCCCCCCAGGTAACACACACCTCGCCCCCCAGGTAACACACACCCACCCCCCCCAGGTAAACACCACAGTACCACCCCCCCCCAGGTACACACACCTCCCCCCAGGTAACACACACCACCCCCCCAGGTAACATACACCACCCTCCCCTCTCTTCTCCTCTCCTCTCTTATCCTCTCCTCTCCTCTCCCCTCCCCTCCCCTCCTCTCCTCTCCTCTCCTCTCCTCTCCTCTCTTCTCTTCTCTTCTCTTCTCTTATCCTCTCCTCTCCTCTCCTCTCCTCTCCTCTCCTTCTCTTCTCTTCTCTTC
>NW_026600217.1:378987-381487 GCF_029448725.1 Salvelinus fontinalis
GACTTATTGGAGATCGATCGTTTCACTATCTGTGGAAACCGCATCGACTGACACACACACACACACACCACACACACACACACAGCACACACACACACACACACACCACACACACACACACAGCACACACACACAGCACACACACACACACACACACACACACACACACACACACAGCACACACACACACACACACACACACACACACAGCACACACGCGCACAGCACACACACACCACACACACACACACCACACACACACCACACACGACTGGCTGATACCATGGCAACAAGAGACTGGCCAGGGGTTAAGAGGTCGTGCACTCAGATGGACTAGCAGACTGAACTCTGGGTATTTTATTTATTAACAACGCGGCTGTTATGTCAGCTGTCGTAGTGAGGTCGTAACACGACATGAAGCTCCCTAAGGATCCTTACAGCTGGACCATGAAGCGGTCAGAAGACACCCTGATGATGATGATGGTGATGATGATGAGGAGTTTAACACTAACTGACTGGTTGGTTTTTCCTCTAAAGATGTTTTGTCAATTTGTAATAAAAATAAATTAAGACAAAAAATGTCATTTTAACAGGGATATCTGTACATTTAACCCTAATCATCTGCTCCAGGAGAGGTAACCCCCCCCCACCCTATAGTACCCCCCCCATCCTGTAGTAACCCCCCCCCCCATCCTGTAGTAACCCCCCCCAATCCTGTAGTACCCCCCCATCCTGTAGTAACCCCCCCCCCCCCCATCCTGTAGTACCCCCCCCCCATCCTGTAGTACCCCCCCCCATCCTGTAGTACCCCCCCCCCCCCCCCCATCCTGTAGTACCCCCCCCCCCCCATCCTGTAGTACCCCCCCCCCCCATCCTGTAGTACCCCCCCCCCCCCCCCCATCCTGTAGTACCACCCCCCCCATCCTGTAGTACCCCCCCCCCCCCCCCCCCCCATCCTGTAGTACCCCCCCCCATCCTGTAGTACCCCCCCCCCCCATCCTGTAGTACCCCCCCCCCATCCTGTAGTACCCCCCCCCATCCTGTAGTACCCCCCCCGCCCCATCCTGTAGTACCCCCCCCCCCCCATCCTGTAGTACCCCCCCCCCCCCATCCTGTAGTACCCCCCCCCCCCCCATCCTGTAGTACCGTACCCCCCCCCCCCCCCCCCCCCCATCCTGTAGTACCGTACCCCCCCCCCCCCCCCCCCCCCCCATCCTGTAGTACCCCCCCCCCCCCCCAGACATTCCTTCAGGAGGTATTCACCCCTTGACTTTATTCCACATGTTGTTGCTGAATTTAAAATGAGTATATTTTGGGGCCGACACACAGTACCCCATAATGTCCAAGTGGAATTATGTTTGTCTACATTTTTAACAAATTAATTAAAAATGAAAATCTGAAATGTCTTGAGTCAATAAGTATTCAACCCCTTGTGTTGTTATGGCGACGCCTTAATAAGTTCAAGAGTAAACATGGTGTTTTAGTCACATCAGTGTCATGGCAGTGTTTAATGACCACCTCATCTCTGTACCCCACACATATAATTATCTGTACGGTCCCTCAGTCGAGGAGTGAATTTCAAACACTGATTCAACCACAAAGACCAGGGAAATTTTCAAATGCCTTGCAAAAAGCAGACATTGAATATCCCTTTGAGCATGGTGAAGTTATTAACTACACTTTGGATGGTGTATCAATACACCCAGTCACTACAAAGATACAGGCGTCCTTCCTAACTCAGTTGCCGGAGAGGAAGGAAACTGCTCAGACATTTCACCATGAGGCCAATGGTGACTTTAAAACAGTTAGAGTTTAATGGCTGTGATAGGAGAAAACTGAGGATGGATCAACAACATGGTAGTTACTCCACAATACGAACCTAAATAACAGAGTGAAAAGAAGGAAGCCTGTACAGAATAAAAATGTTCCAAAACATGCTTCCTGTTTGCAACAAGACACTAAAGTAAAACTGTGTAAAATGTGGTACAGCAATTAAACTTTGTGTCCTGAATACAAAGTGTGAATGTTTATATCACCTATTGGAATTTGACTTTGGCACATTGTGTGTGTATATATATATATGTGTGTGTGTGTGCTGTCACGTCTCTGTGTATTGGATATCCGTTGTCCTGTATGTTGTATTATCTATTGTGTACAACAGCACCATCTCTGGACCACCAGAAGCCTTGATGCCCAGAGCAGTGAGACAGGTTCTCTCTCTGACCCAGAGCAGTGAGACAGGTTCTCTCTCTGACCCAGAGCAGTGAGACAGGTTCTCTCTCTGACCCAGAGCAGTGAGACAGGTTCTCTCTCTGACCCAGAGCAGTGAGACAGGTTCTCTCTCTGACCCAGAGCAGTGAGACAGGTTCTCTCTCTGACCCATCGACAGGACAAATACATCAGGGATTTCTGTCTCCAGTCTGTCTCACTTTCATTTACAACCAGGTAGAATATTGGAACGAAGGAAGAGTTTCGGCACAAAATGGCGTCATTCCGTGTC